>NC_092862.1:46694854-46903095 GCF_032062135.1 Pyxicephalus adspersus | reverse complement strand
CTTAGATTGTAAGCTCTTCTGGGCAGAGCTGTGTAATATATTGACGCTATATAAATAGTATAATATAATAATGCATATAGGATGGTGCTGCCCCAAACATAAAATATATTGGTAAGATGGTATGCAAAAAATATCTTTACAACCCTACCACCTCACTCCCTACTATATCTGCTGTATCTTTTTGTTGATTTTTCTCTTCTTCCTAAAGTACAGGACCTGTAATTTTGACCCTAGACTATGCCTAGGGGTGGTGGCTTTCTTGCCACTCTTGTTCTATCTGGGGGTTTCTTTGACCTGATGCCTGAACCTTGCTGTGATTGAGGCCCTAGGCGGTGATTGATTCCATTACATGTGAAATTTCAAGGTGACTGTCATATCCCCTGAGGAAGCAGGATCTCCTGCAAAACACATCAGGTTTTTTATATATTGAACTGTCACATTGTGACATCTCATTTATGATTACCGTATTTTTCGCCGTATAAGACGCTCCGGAATATAAGACGCACCCAATTTTAAAGGAGGAAAATCTAGAAAAAAAAGATTCTGAAAGATTATTCCCCTTCTGATCACTCATGTGCCATTCATACCGGTATTCCCCTTCTGATCACTCTGTGCCATTCAAATTCCCCTTCTGATCACTCTGTGCCGTTCTTACCTTTTTTTCCACTGTACGGCAGTTAGGGCAGGGATCAGCAGGGGGCGCTGTGCCTGCTTCTTTCGCTCTGCACTGCAGCCAGCGAGGAGAGGAGACACACGCTGCAGCCAGCGAGGAGAGGAGACACACGCTGCAGCCAGCGAGGAGAGGAGACACACGCTGCAGCCAGCGAGGAGAGGAGACACAGAGATCGGGTATCGGGTGAGTATCTTATTTTAATTATTTTATAACACATTTGTCATATAAGACGCACCAACTTTCCCCCCCCAGTTTTGGGGAAGAAAAAGTGCATCTTATACAGCAAAAAATACGGTAATTCATTTAATGCTGTTATCCCTTTTTATGTGTAATAATTCTGTTTAAACATTCATATTTTTAATGTGAAAATTCAAAATAAAATTTACAGTATTCTTTTTTAGGAATAAGCCATAGAAGCTCGCTACTTTTTTAGATCTAAATTGCTTCATGTCCTGTCCTTTTCTTTATGGTAGTAATACCAGAGATGTGGCACTTTGATCATGATTAGTATAGTATGTATGTATAGTAATGTAATAATTATACAATATAATATCACTGCTTCATTGGTAGATTGAAGTTTAGGTGGTAAATCTGAATGTCTGCATTGGAAACGGGGAACTAAACATGACTCCCAAAGAAGACTCAAAAAGAGACAGGGCAAACAATTTTTTTGGTCTTTCCACATCTCCAATAGTTGATCCAAACCAATACAACACGTTTTTTTGTTTTTTTTTTAAACTGTTTTTATTGATTTTCATTTATACATATACAACCAAACATCTTTAACCAATAGGGGAACATAACACACGGGGAAGGAAGGGGGAACATTCATAACATTTTAGTCAACAAGAAACACTCACATAATCAGCCAGATATATTAGTGATATACCATGTGGAGTATTGGAACAGTTCGAGAATCGATTTACTGTCCGAGTCCGTAAAGACATAAATCAGAAAGTTGTACCAATGTTGCCAGAAGCGAGTTATGGATTTATCGCCTTGCAGTTTAGCATCCAACATCTCTCTGGAAAACAAGGTCTTTAGGGAAGAGATGGCTTGTTCCAAATTGGGTGGAAGAGGTTGTATTCACTTGTACAGAATTGCTCGCCTGGCAGCTAGGAGGCAGATATTAGTCCATGTTTGTACAGAGCGTGGTATATTATCCGTGACTATGCCATCCCAGGAACCAAACAGCAGCAGGGAAGGAGTATTTGAAAGAGTATGACCAGTAACATTGGATATTAACGTAAGTATTTCACACCAAAATGAAGTGATATTCGGACAGAACCATAAACGGTGTGACAGAGAAGCATTAGTACAATTGCATTTGGGACATTGAAAATGCCACAGTTTAGGCTGCGGGACAGATGTGGAAGGTCTAAATACTTTATAGGCCCTATGTAGTAGCATGAATTGGGATTCCCTCCATATCTCATTAACTATGCCATGCCTAACCGTTAGGTAACCCTGTATAGCACAATCCACTATGTCTGGATCTGGAAAGTGATTTTGCCACATTTTCACATTAGAAACTGATAGAGGCTTGGTAAAGATAGGCAGCAGATATGCGTATACATTAGAGATATTTGGGGGAGATAGTGACAGAAGATTGTCAAAACCATTGGGCTGATACATCTCCGCATAATGTAGCACTAAAGATTTAAGATATGACATAGCCTGGTTGTAATACAACGGATGGATTGCCCAACGTGGAATATTGAACTTAACCTGCAGATCAGTTAAGGAAAGTTTAATCAGATCTTCCAACTGGAAGAAATCTCTGAAGTACACTAGGCTTTTTTGTTTCCATACCCCAAATGCTGCATGCTCTTGTGCCTGTGGAAACATGGGGTTACCACATATGGGTAGATACTGAGATAGCCGAACTGGTAATTTGAACCGCTGTCTACCTTCCATGCAACCACCGTGTCTCTAATTAGGATATTATGACGCAGAAAGGCAGGAATTGCAGAAAATCAACAATGTAATAGAGCACAGAGATTCCAGGGATGGGACAGTAACTTGGCTAGTCTATCTGCAAGAATTTTGGACAATATTTTCGCATCTATATTCACCAGGGAAATAAGACGATATGATTCCAGATCACAGGGATTTTTATCTTTTTTCAAGAGAAGCTTTATATATGCTTCGCCACCAGAGCGAAAGTACACACCACTTTCCCAGAGAGCAGAATAGAGTGCATGTAGATCATCTACCACCTCATCTTTCAGCATTTTAAAAAAACTCAGTGGTGAACCCATCGGGGCCCGGGGCTTTTCCATTTTTAAATTATTGATAGTCGTCAAGATCTGTTCTTTAGTGATAGGAGCATTAGGAGCGACTATATCATTTTGTTGTATGCGGGGTAGGTCAACCTCCGAGAGGAATGCTGTCCCGGCCCGAAAATCCATCTCTGGGGAAGAGTATAGATTTTGAAAATACTGGGCTAGGCAGTGGTTCACTTCTTTAGGTGAAGTAACCACAGCACCTGTAGGTGAGTGCAGTTTCGGAATATAAGTCGGTTTGTAGCCGGTACAAACTAAATTGGCTAACATTTTGCCTGACATTGCCATATTTGTGAAATTCTAAGGATCTATATTTGCACTTTAGCTGTTCATATTGGGAAAGCCAGGAATCAAATTTACGTTTGGAGGCATACCACATTTGTTTAGTATCCGGGGTAGGGTTGTCTGTTAACGCCTGCTGTGCCATTCTAAACTCCTGTTGCGCTGTTAGGAAGTGGGACAAAGTTGCTTTTCTTCTTTTTACCATAAAGGAAATAATTCTACCTCTCAAGTAGGCCTTACCCGCCTCCCAGAACAGTATCGGCTCATTCCTATGGACAGCATTATACTGGACATATTCGAGCCATGCAGTTGTAAATACTCCCTGGAACTCAGGGTCCTTGATCAAATAAGAAGGGAAGCGCCAGAGTACATAGTCACCCTTTAGGGTATTGATCTCTCAACACGAGAGATAGGAGAATGATCTGAGATTACCATAGAATGAATCTCTGGTGACTCGGCTTTATACATAATGGCTTCTGTACAAAATAGATAATCCAAGCGGGCCTGAGACACATGGGCTTGAGAGACAAACGTATACTGTCGCTCTAGAGGAGAATACTGTTGCCAAATATCAGTTAAAGACATGGCATTGGCAAAATCCGATAACACAGAGTGAGGTGCGTGTCTTTCGGTATACACAACCGAGCCAGAGCTCCTGTCTTCAGAGTCCACCATGACCGAATTAAAATCACCCCCTACTATTTTATAAGGAGTGGGGTCTTGAGCTATCCAGCAGGACACTTCCTGAAAAAAGGATGAGGGCGGTGAATTCGGTGCATATATATTATATATGGAAAGTTCATGGTCATGGAGTTGTATAAGTACTTTTAAAATGCGTCCTGCAGAATTACTTTGCACTGTTTTAACCTTGCCCTGAAAAGACCCACGGAGCTATATAGAATGAATGTTTCCAGGGATAAAAACATGGGGAACATCAGGAAAACATAGGGGAGAAGACAGACAATATGAAGGAATGACTTTCCTTTTTTCCTCGCAAAGCAACAAAAAACAAACCAAGTCAGTTGCATTATCAAGAACATTACAATATCGTTGGAGGCAGGCTCGCACCTCTCATAGTGGGAATCATAAAGGTGTAATTTAGAAAAGAAAGAAAAAAAAGGCACTTTGAAACAGAACAGAGTTCTTTCCAATTTATCTCGCCTTGGACAACAGCTCAGAATGGTGGGCATCACGAATCTTCTTAGTGGATGGCGTTCCCGGCTGCCTAGATTGCTTTGGAGAATATACCGGGTTTAACGAATCCGTAGTAGAACGCGGTGGGGAAGCGTACGATTTTTCAGATTGGGTAGGGCAGGGCATGCACCAAACTTTCTGCTTCCCCAGCAGAGGTGAGAGAATACTTGTGCCCCTGATCATCAGAAAAATGGAGGACCGCAGGATAAGCCAGTGTGAAGCGCAGCTTGTGACGGTATAATATGGAGCAAACTTGCTGAAAACTGCGCCTTTTACGGGAGACTTCTGCAGAATAGTCCGCAAATATGAGCAGGGAGGCACCCTCAAAGTGTAGATTGCGCTGGTTGAGAAAAACTTGAAGTATGCGGTTTCTATCGGTATAATAAGAATAAGCCACTAGTACCGGTCGGGGGCTGGACAGTTCTTTACGAACAGGGCCCAATCTATGAGCACGTTCTACTTTGCAAGAAATCTGAAGACCCAGTAACTGCGGTATCACATTGGAGCACATTTCAAGCAGTTGTGAAGGTTTAACACTTTCTGGGAGACCCACAATACGTAGAGTATTGCGCCGGGACCTACTTTCTAGATCCTCTATCCTGTAGTGCTTGTGTTTTGGCTTCCAGTGCGAAAATAATAGCTCTGGTGAGTGAGACATCATCCTCTACCAGATTGATCCGCTGTTCAGCATTATCCAATCGTTGAGATTGCTCCCGCAAGTCCTTTCTCAAAGACTGGATACCTTTTTGTACTGCAGTATCAATGGCTTCCTGTAATTTGGGTTTAAGCAGAGCAGCTACTGCATCTGCAATTTGTGTAGGATGAGAGATATCATTAAGTTAAGCAGATTGTACCTAGGAAGCAGCGCTGGATGCTCGTGATGATGGTGGAGCTGCGGCCATCTTAGAAGGCGTGGCCTGCAGCTTGTCTTTTTTCCCCATGGATTCCTGGCTAGCTGATATGGAGGAGCGCTCCAAGAACTGGTCCATTCCTCATCCGCCTGAGTGACTGCTGCAGGCGAGTGAGGAACAGAAGTGCCGGCTTTGTATCGCGGGATCCCGGAGGTGAGCAGGAGCCGCTATCACATGCTGGCGGCTCGCGAGGCGCCGGAACCGGAAGTCTACAACATGGTTTTAAGGGTTAGATCATAAGTGTAAGGATTGTAACGTTGTTAAAACTGCTATAATAAACATTGAGAGCTAAAACTTTGGATATTTTCTGTGAGACAGGCTGGGTCGTTATCGAAGTTTCAGACAGAATATTCTTAGAGATACATAGGGAGGGTCAAAAAACAAACACAAGACAATCCAGAAACCAGGATAAAGTTAAGCCAGTACAAGAGCAAAAAACTAACAAAATAAAGAACTCACAACAGAGGAACAAATTTACTCAGTCTTCCATACTGTACTAAATGCATAATGAGTGAAAGAAAAATAAAGTAGGGTGTGATAATTGTTATCAAATATAAAATATCTTCTGTTTTTCTGTCTGCCCTGTCTCTCCCTCTTTCTCTTTCTCTGTCTCTTTCTCTCTGTATGTATACATACAGAGGGGACCAAAAATGTATACACACTTCAACATAAAAAATAGCAGCATAAAAGCCTTATTATTAGATTTATATAGACATCAACATGCAGCTGAAAATGACTTCTGCAATTAGAAGTGCTTAAAGTGTTCTATCATGCAGACAATTCTGATTTCCACAAAGAGTATAGATAACCACTGCTGAAGTGTTTATAAATTTTTTGAACCCCTCAGTTAATATATTAGGTAGATACAACAGCGTTATATTGCTTATAACAGTATGTATCACTCAGAAACCTTTCATGAAAACTACCATCCGCTAGCAAGTTTTGGGGGAAATGCATTACAATAATTGTACCCCTAAAAAAGCTCAACCTTGCTACTTTGGAACTAATATTTATCCCAGAAGACATAACATTTATGGTTTCATTATATATATGTTTCCATGACATCTTCATGACTTTCACTCAATCCCTTGAATTCCTAAAAAATCATACCATATGCTTTAAATGCTGTCCAAAATAAATAATAGCATCACTTGGCTTTGATTTCATGGGGATTTGAGCTATGTGTAGGCTGTTATTGCTGACTTCTGCTTCTAAAAATACTATTTTTTTTGCCTGTGGTACTACTTGTCTAGCTTCAGCACTTTTTTAGTCAATAACCCGGAACAGTTCAATGTTCAGGCTAGTGGTCTGCCATTTACAGCTCCCAGGTACCAAGCAGTTACTGATAGGTGCCTCAGAGCAGTAGCTAGAGGGCTTTTTCAAGCCTTTGTAATCACTTGTGTAGAAGCTTGCTTGTAGTTGGAAGTGGTATTTGTTTTTAATTTGCATATAGCATAGTCATTTATAGAAGCAGTTTGAGTTATTAGCCGCTCTTGGTCACTGACTGTGACAAGGCAGAGAACCACATTCAATACCCTCCCTCTTTACAAATAACACCACAATATTATTTGTTAAATGGCCCTTAAGCATTTTAAATAAACTTAAATAACTTTAACAATAGGATAATCATAAATACCAATAAAATAACAAAAAAACCCATTTAATAACCTTTTCTTAACAATCATATAACATAACTAATTTGAATTCCTCTGGTTACTGGTCCTTGAAGGCCCACCAATTTACCCCTCTTCTTTTGGGTCTCCACCACCGTGATAAATATGCTCCCAGCCACAACAAAACCAGCTCAGGAATGATACCATAAGCACTAGCAGCCCTTTAAACCAACTTTCAATTCTTCCAAAACAACCCATAAATGGGTCTCTCACCCCCACCAAAACAAAAAAACGACCAAATTCCCTCGAGGACCTCGCCGCCATAGTGACACAAATGCAGCCCCTTGCCCTTGTGCGCCCGGCCACACCCAAACAGCCCTCTGAATCCCCTCTTACAATCCCAAACACCACAAATCCATCCCAACTGCCGACAAATGCACCCATTCTTTTTCGAATACAACCCACAATCCACTCCTAACTGTTTATGCTGAATCACCCACCCAATATGTGCAACAAAACTCCCCACCGTTTAAATAAATTTTATCCGTGCTTTATTCAAACGAGGTAACGACCTAGCTTTCCACCATTGCAACCTGGCCACCACATCGGACTAAACTACTACGACACCCGACAAACGCAAAAAATCCCATTTATTATCCCTGAATAATTTTCACACCGGTCTCTTCCCCAAATCGTTCCCCCCAGCATGTAACACTACCACATCCAGGCATCTATCCCACCTTACATAAAGCTGTATTTCCTCCAGCACCCTGCTCCATTGCATACCAGGCACCCTGATCCACCGAATCACCGTGTCAGAACACGGAATAGCCAGTAGCCGACCCTCAGACCTCAATGCTGCCCAGTGGGCCCCTTGACTCACATATGAGTGACTTTTTGCAAAAGGCCAAGGGCCCCAAAGATGACGGACCCCCGGATCCCCCAAGAAAGGGCTGCCCGCCCCCACCCTAGCTGTCGTTCCCCTGCTCCAGACCTTAAGATTATATTTAACAGCACTTTAGCACACAGAGTAATCATGGTTACAAAATAATTTCTGTTCATCAATGTATATGGCACAATTTTATGCAACGGTTGTTTGATGGGGATCATGTGTAATGAAATTAAATGTTTTGATGATATGCAATTATTGTAATAAATTGAAATACAATTCACAAATTTAGGGGCCAACTCTGCAGTTTGGATTTGTACAAAAATATTAAATATAATTTAGACATACTCTTTATACGTGCAAGTCATGAGCTGTAGTCATATTGCAGTTTGATGAATCCAGAGCTGGAATATTATCAGACTTATTGAAATGAAGTGTATATTATGGATTTTTTTTAGTTTTGGATAATGTAGAGTAAACTTAAACTCTCTCTACATGATACTGATATCTGTATTCCTGCTGGGTAAACTCACCACTCACCATATTAGTCCTGATGACCATTGTCACTAAAACTGAGAGGTAAATCAAATATTTTAAATTATCATTAGAGAAAGAAAAATACCCCAATGAAGACACTAGTTTCTATAATTACTATCTGGGGTCAAAGTTTGGTTAATTCTGGAGAGATTTCCTGTCCCTTTTTAGAAGAGAAAGCCATGGGAAATCTCCCTAACAGAACAGAGACAGCAAAAAATAACCTGGTAGGGCTGTTATCCCTTCCCTGCCCTATTCAAAATTGAATGGAAATGTTTTGGCTTAACATACACTTTAATTAACATGAAGCACAACAGGGAAGTGCAGTAAGTAAAATAATCTAAAGCCAAAAATTTTAATTTTACTGTTATGAAAAAAAGCAAAACAATATTCCATTTTTTGCACCTGTTTCATTGTCAGAATT
Organism: Pyxicephalus adspersus; assembly: GCF_032062135.1. Taxonomy (NCBI): domain Eukaryota; kingdom Metazoa; phylum Chordata; class Amphibia; order Anura; family Pyxicephalidae; genus Pyxicephalus; species Pyxicephalus adspersus. The sequence goes on along the minus strand of NC_092862.1, from coordinate 46,894,290 downwards.
TTTGCCCTAGGAGAGAATCTTGAGAAAGATCCAGAGGAAGCAAAGCTGCAAAATGCCAGCAAACAGATTGTGGAAACTGTTATTCTTCAAGCAGTTCAACAAATCTCTCAGGAAGAAATGAAGGAGGAGAGCAGACAAAACAGAAACGCCGGTGAAACATTATCAGCAAGGGGAAGCAAGGAGAGCCGTGGGAAGAAATGATAGAGAGGGGCCATGCTGCAAGTGCTGCTTCATGGGTGTATCAGAGCCGCCTTAGTCACAGAAGTACTTGCAGTGCAATTTTACCTCCCAGCAAACCAAAGCATTATATGAATGTAGGACTCCCTCTGATAGAAAAACATCTCTTCCTGGGAAACATTTTTTCTTTGTGCACAAAGAGAACAATTCCCTCATGACATGACACCTTCAAAAACCAAGGAAAAAATGGACGCCATAAAAATATTTAGTTCCAAGGGCTTATATATTTTAGTATAATCTGGATACTTTTGCTGCTTTGCACATTTATGTTATATATAAATATTATATGTTTTATGTTATTTATCAATTTTCTGTCCTGTGTCTTTCTAAAGTTGAAGATTTTTTTTTATTTTAGTGTCTTAACCGATAAGCTTATGGCCTTTTTTTCCAAAATGTATTTATTATTCCTGGGCATACATAGACAGATCTGCTGCCAATTTTTCACTTTGATCTAATTGGAAATCAATTGTTCAGATGTCCAAATATATTTTTATTCTGTCCTTCTAATCACTTTCTGAGTTAGGAACTGATCAGTTGAAATGTGCAAGATTGTTTATGGACAGGGTATGGCTACTTAATCGCGATTTATCAACATGTCCAGTTGGTAATGATTGGTGGTACATCTTCAGCTTCTGATTTACTTTAAATTTGATTGTTTTGTCAGGTCACAAGTCAGTTGGAAGTAAAAGTAATCCGCCTGTGTGTACCCAGTTGATCATCATTATGACAGTCAGGGACCTAATATACTCAAAAACATGAAATTGCCAAGTGCAGCAACATTCATTCAGAATCCATCTAGTAGTAGCACAGCTTTATCAGGTTTAATTTTGATCAGTTGCTGTTGGTTTTAGGACTAAATAAGAAACCCTTTTGTAATGCCACCAATGTTCTTGAATGTTGACAATTTCCAGATTGCTGAATAGTGTTGGGTTTCTGTAGAAAGGCAGCATAAAGAGCAACTGTAATGTTTAATGTGCAGTACCACATAGCAATCATCAGAAATGATCTTGTATGTTTGTGGCTCTGCTACACTGAATGTTTTATTTTGTTTCTAATCCATTTTTATTTTTTTAAGTATTTGACAAGATCTGTACTAAAAATTCAGAATACATGTCTGTAGTTGTAGTTCTTGCCTTACAAAACTGTTTAATAAAATGTAGAAATAATTATATATTCACAAAGCACTGTGTTTATTTTAGTGTAACTGCAATACAAATAAACTGCAGCGTAATTATTTACCATTAGTATATTGACTGCAACCACTTTGTAAATTCTCTTCTTTCCATTTTCAGCACAGCATATTTTACACCTTCTTTTATTATCTTGCGGCTTATTCTGAGGCAACTGAGTACAGTAATGTCTAATTGCTTCATATGTAACTTCCATTTGCCATCCACCCTCGTTATAGCTGACCTTTCATTAGCAGTGACCCATGAGCAAATCCTCTATTAATGTAATGTATGCCTCCTTGGCTAATTGATTGTCAGAACCCCTATGGCCGCACATGTTTCTGCTGTGAGTAGTATATTTGATGATTCTGCTTAATTGGTGCCTAATGAATATTTCTACCTAGCCTTAAAATTCTCTTATGAGTGATATACTCTACCACAGCTAGGCGGCTTCAAGAAGACGACAGCTTTTCAGTCTCCAATCAGTTGTGAACCTTAAAGGGAGGCAGTGCAGAATCTCGGCTGTAAATTTTTAATTTGTCTACCCTTACTCTAATGCAGTGTTTCTCAATATTTTTTAACATTAGGGAACCCTTGAAATAACAGCACACACAGTATATTATTTTGGTGGTCAGCAGGAAGAATGCCTCTTACATTTTCTGGCCATTTGAAAGAATGTCACCTTTATAGATAGAAAGAGATGAATGGCCTTAGGTAAACTGACTTAAGAGATCCAAATTGCTCATTGCTCAAGGAATCCCTAGCAACCTCTGAGGGAAGTTGGGAATCACTGCTTAGTTAAACGTGTAGACTGTGTTCCAAATTAAATGGGATTTATTTTACTCTGAAAATACAATAGTCAGACATCAATCTGAACAGAATGCACTCTTATTCCAATAGGGTGGGACAATGGCTTTAGCAGTTGCCAACAGAGGGGAGATTTCCTAGGCTGATTCCAGAAAGATCGATTGATGGCAAAATCATTTACGTGACTTGTTATCATGGTGTCCTTCATTTCATGCTCATCATATACCGGTAAGTCGTTCAATTACTATTATGGTTTCTTCCCTTGGGGGCAGTTTGTTTTGGCTTAGCCATAAACTACGGTACTTAGGAACTTTCATGGTCACACCTAATAAATATTGATAGTTGCTAAATGGTGGGGCTACTCATTTGCAGCTATACTGGTTAAATGGTGGTAGCAAGTTTATGTTATTATGTAAAGCCTAATCTTTTTGTTCTTCTACTTCTGTTTGATAAGAATATTGCTGTGATGGTTGGATAAGTGAATTAGGCCAGCATAGCGCTTCAGTGGTATCACCCTGACCTTATAACCCACGAGTCATAGGTTTGATTTTTTTGAGTAGGGCACTACCTTTATGAAGTGTAAATGTTCCCATTGTGTTTGTATGTTTCCTCCTTTTATGAAGGTATTGGTAAAATTGACTTTTACTCTGATGCTCCAGGTTTTGGGTAAGTCATTGGAGTTCTTTCTTACACTGCAGAGATATCGGTCTTACATTGTAGATGACATCAGGCCTCTGACCACAGCAGGGATTGCCGTATAGAGGAGTCTGTGAGGGACCAGCTATATGGAGGAGAAGCTCCTAGGAGTAAGGTAAGTAAAAGTAAAGTAAGCTTTTAACATCTGCAGTATAGGTGTAGTACAAATACTACTTCTATTTCCCTAGAGTTAAAAATATAACATTATAAAATAGATTAAGATTTTCATGTTCAGATCTAATTAAACAAAGCAAATACAAAATTAAAAATGTTACTTTATATCATTTATTTAGGAGAAACTTACACAGCTGTAATATTTACAAAGCAAATCCCTCCATCATTTTGACAGATGGCAATGCCAGAAAGTGCAGGTCCTATAACAACAATATGAGGTTATTTTACCTCTGCCTATAAATATCCTATGACTTTTTGCCATACAAAAATATTTTTTAATGAAACTGAAAAAAAAAAAACTTGATTACTGAGTTTTTGTGCAATTGGCAATATATTGTTGGCTTATACTTGGAGCATAGAAGGTAAAGTACAAAGGTTGGGCAGAGAGTCAACTACAACACTTGTGCAGGTAAGTAACTCTTTGAAACTCCTTTCCTTCTGTGCACACAAGTTTGTTTGTATATAAGGTGTAATGGTTTTGTTTCTCCTGTTGAACTCTAGACAGATGTTTTTTCTGAGTTTTGGAGTGGCAATTTTGGTAACTTTTTCTTTGTCTGTCCTTGCACAACTAGTACAGGATACGGGAGAATTCAGTCCCTTCTGGACATAAAGTCAATGACAGCAATCAAAATTAGTGTTGCTCAAAAAAATCAAGTTTGGTTCACTATTCTGGCCCAAATACGTGGCCCTAAAATTGCACGACAGGTTTGAGACCTACATGGAAACATGTACAAAATGAAAAAAACTTTTTTGTAATCAAGGTTACCTTATGTTGGGAATATCGCTTTAAAGTACAGCTGTCAATCTCAGACCACTGGGTGTTGCTGAAGATACTCGGGTGGTCGTCGGGTTACATACGAGATAGGGACTGTAGGTTTGTTCTTAAGTTGAATTGAAACAAAGCAAAAAAAACAATCTTTATGGAGCCTAGATGTTCATTAACTTCTGGAGCAAGCTGTGCTTTGATATGCAAAAAGAAACAACTTGGTCATTAAAGAGTTACAAGAGGCTGCAGAAAGAGCTCACCCTAAGATCCCCCACAACATTAGCTGTGTTTAGCAAAAGATTTTTTCTGCAAGTCATGCAAACTGCCCAGGGAAGCCCTGTTCGGATCTAGGAGGCATCCATGTGCCTGATGATCTTAACCCGGGGACTACCTGTAGCTGTACTTGTAGTGGTTTATGAAATAATACAATGTTTAAGTGTTTATATGTCTATTTACAATGACATATTGGTACAGCTGTATTTGATTTTTCACTTGGGGTGTTTCTCTGACACCCCTGACCTACTCTTTTTGGTGACAATTCTATGTTCAGGGGCTTTGGAATTAATGTGGGAGGCCATAGCTCCACAAATTTTGATTGACTAATGGTGTTATTTATGGAGAACAGAACTGAAATTTTGGGTAAAATTTGTAGTTGGCCCAAATTTAAACATTCTAATCAAAACTGATTGGAGATGCTAACCCTTTTTCCAGTTTATTGAAATGGGTTTTGGTTGAGGTCCCTGCCCCATTAGACAGTGGAGGGATATACACAGTAGGGGATAAACACATCAATTAAGGTTTGATATAGATATTAACCCTTTATATTCCCCCAAATTGTTTAGCTTCTATCTAAATGATTTATTGAAACAATGTTTGTACCCTGCAGTGTTCTCCTAGCTGCTCCCCATAGCAGTTAATACTGTTCACAGAAGGGACACCCATATTGTAAGTTTTAACACGTTCACATTGCTGCAAGCCGCATTCCTTTAAACTTAAAAATTAATAACTGCAATTAAAATATCCTGTAAGATACTTTTCAAATAATAACTCAGCCTATTTACAGGAGACAATTTTCTCCTGCATACATTTTTCTTTTTAATTTTCCTCAACCAGATAACAGTTAAATGTATTCTTCTTTTGTTAATTAGAATGTGATTAGACTATTTTCCTGGCCTGTGCATGACAGCACCTTTAATCAGGAAATAAGACAAGTGTAATTTCTACAAATACAGAGTACATTTGTTCTGTCCAATTTATGATGTGATATCTGCAGAGCAGTAATATAAAAGAGGAAGGTAGTCATCATGTTTGAAGATTAAATAAATGCTATAATAAAATGCAATCAAGGAAATATATGAAGTTTTTTTGGCAATACATCCTTTGAATTGGGCGATGGGTTTGATATAAAAAAGGTAATGGTTGGATTTTCTTCCTATGATAACTACTGGTTTCAAATCTAAATTCATTATCTATGAACCAGTTATCTTAGATCAAAATGGCAAAAACCAGTGTCCAACTTTCTATAGTTACCCTCTTTCTATTTCTTGATAACCAAATATAATGGAATGGGGTTTAGCGCCATGTTTAGCGATATGACTATGGACTTTGTAAAGCACTAAGTTATTAGTAATAATAATGTTTCTAGATTTTAAAACAATAGGATGGCAAGCAGGTCCAGTACATGAGTCTGATGTTCTCCTTATTATGTATGAACCTGTAATGTTTATACCAACACATTTTAAGATTTGTGCTCAGTACTTTTTATGGAAAAAAAATAGCTTAATGGCTCCAAAACAGGGACAAATCAACCCCTGTGTATACTGTCCCACGGGAGGTTTGTCATTTGGTACTTTTTAAATTAACAAGGTATAGGGTATTATTGGATGAGGTCTTTCTTACATAACTAATTGGCCCAATAAAGTACAAAATACTTCTAGGAACTATTTAGAAGAATAATACACAACACTGGGCAGAATTTGTGTTTTTTTTTTTTTTTTGCAATGGGAGTATGTTTTGTTGATGCAGAATTTGTATTGCTAAATGGTTGAACTTCTGGGTACATAAATAAAGGTTGTATTGTTTTTTTTTAATTAAAGAACAGTGTGTTTTGTGTCATTATTTCAAGTATTTCTCTCTATCTGGCAAAAGATATGATGCACTCCCTGTAATCATTTCTTTAGGTGAGGGGGCAGCTATATGGGGATATCTGCACTTCCTGCCCTACAGTCTAAAGAAAACATACAATCACATTTTAAAAAAGAAAACTTGAGTTTAAGTACACATTAAGGCTGTAGTGGCTCCTTTATAAGGGCAAAAGTAGCTGTTTTTGGAAATACAACTGGCCATACTGGAAAATAATAAAAAATATTTTTTTTCCATCCAAGTAGGCCAATTTGTTATATCGAAAGTTTTTACTTGCGCATAATTTTGCAAACAAAATCATTCTGCCACTCATTCCTATTTAATATACAATTTACAAACCATTTCCATTACAACTATTCTTTCATAAATTCATATTAGGTTACCATATAATATTTTTATATAGCTATTCATTGCTATTAGTATTTTCACATTTATCTCACCAGCCATGCAGATCTTCCAATTCTCTGGCATAGTTTATAGATCAATGCCACCACCTAGTGGTTACTTGTAGACAAGTCAGACGGTAGGATCCTAATAGAACTCAAGAAATGATCTATCTGCCTTTTTGAGGTTAGCAAAGAATATATATATTGAATATACTAAGAATATGGAAGTATTGGGTACATAGATATTATAAGTATGTTAGCAATTTTTTTTAAGAATCTTCTCCATTACCACTTTTGATCTTTGGGCTATAACATTTAAGTGTAACCTAGCAAGCACTAAGCTTCACCTTTTGATAGACGTAAGCTAGACGATACTTAGGCTATAAGTAGATTGCAGAGGGTACTGCAGTAAGTTTTCCACTGTCCATAAAATGTTTCCTGAATGCAAGAAATAATACAAACTCCTAAATTTTTTTTTGCAGTGAAAGTACCAAAAGAATTCAGGTTTTAGGGTTCCTAAACATCATAAAACTACCAGTCAGAGGCAGCAATGCTTTAAACTGCATACACAACTATGAGAATGCGAGCACACAAAGCACGCTGCTGTGTTTCAAGAGGCATCAAAGGCAAAAGGTAACATTTTAGGGTACTATTTAGGCAGTATTATCATTTTTAATTGTGTCCTTTGCTTTATTAAATTATGATTGTTTAAGTTTAGGCCCCTTTTTAACCACCTGGGCGTTACACTGATGTCTAGGTTTTTGTACCAAAAGCGTTACAGGTTTTCATGAAATTTTTTTTTTTAAATTGTAGACCTGTAACTTACAGAAATATGTCCGAACAGGGTTCTAGTAGATATAATGAATAGAAAAAAATGTTTGAAACACAATCATGTAAAAAAAAAAAATTACTTTTAATAAAACTAAAGGAAAAACACAAAATTCAGCTTAAACAAGAATACATAAATAAATGAAAAATACTGAAAATGCGATAATTCGGTATACTGTATAGTAATATATTTTTCTAAAACACCTCCCTAGTGTCCGTCACATACCTATAGACAAAACCACATAAATATATTTTCTATTATTTTGGATTGGATTGGATACAGGAGTTTGTATTCAATCCAATACAAAATGAGAACAAAATTCAAACACTCATCATGTATTGGATTAAATACAAATTCCTGTATCCAATCCAATACAAAATACATACTTTGTATTTATTTTTAATTGAAACTCATTCATTCATTTTGTATTGGATTGAATACAAACTCCTGTATCCAATCCAATACAAAATGAATGAATGAGTTTCAATTTGAATTTCCCGCACACGCTCCAACGTCATCGCGCACGCAGGAAAACGACGTGGGACAATCAGCGGGACCAGGAGACGGCACCCGACGCTGGAGAGGGAGATCGACGCTGGAGGACGATGCTGGAACACGGACACGACGCTGGATGAGCACAGCGGGACCAGGTAAGTGGGGAGTGAGAAAAGTACAGGGTTATCGATAATTGCAACTTTTTTTAATACGAAAAAGTACGGGCTTAACGGTTGGGAGGTTAATAATGGCTTAGGACAAATTGAAATTTTGTTTTTTTTTCTGTTTGCAGTAAATTGATGTATATAAGTCACTTTTTAAAAATCATTTTTGGTTTTGAAGCTTAGATTTGATCCCAAATCCAACAAGAGGGTAATTATTCTCTGCGTAGGAGCACATTTTTGTGAAATGTAGGATCCATAGCTTTTCTGGGATATTGGGCCTGATTTATGAAAGCTCTCCAAGACAGAAGACAATACACTTTCATCAGTGAAGCTGGGTGATCCAGCAAACCTGGAATGGATTTCTTTAAAGTCATTTGCTATTTGCTAGCAAATGTTTTGAATCTTGGACTAAATCCATTCCAGGTTTGCTGGATCACCTAGCTCTACTGATGAAAGTCTATTCTCTTTAGCCTTGGAGAGCTTTATTAAATCAGGCCCATTGTGGGAAGGCCAATGTTTACGTTTAGTCATTTTACTTGATTTTTTACAAAGGTTTAAAATAGAAGACCTTGCACTTTAATGCAATGCCCCCTTTCTGGGACTGTTCTAACTATAAAAAAGGTTTCTCTAGGAAAATCAGGAATTGATACCATCAGGCCCTGATGCTTTATGTACTTTAACTTTTTCAGAACCAGGTATCATGTTTAAATGACTTCAAAATTTAGCATCCTCAACATGCAATGACTAAATGGACAATAATTATATACACCTCAATATTTATTGTATTTATTTTTAAAGAATATATTTTTGTTGGTATGCTGATAAAAAAAACCCCCAAAAAATGAATAAAAAAACCCAAAGTGCAAACATGTTTCAAAAATGTATTCATGAATAAAATTTTTAATACTGGACAACTACAGCTACAGGTAAAACTGATGCCACTGCAAAAGTCACTGCAGCCTTAACATGGAAGTGTTTATTGTATGCTGAAAACTGTTTTTTTTTTTTTACTTGTGATCTCTATGGTATATCTGACATAGTGATCACATGCAAGGGACCAGTGGTAGCCAATGGTAACTCAAACTGTCGATGACAGTGAAGACTGAGAGCCATCAGCAGTATAAAGTGTCAGTTGCTGTCACTTAGTAATTCATCTGCAGCACATGTCATAGTGCAGGAGAAGCTTTGTCAACAGATTGTGGGCAGGATGGGGTTTATTTTATTTAGGAGTAGCTACATCTTGTTCTGTGTGTGGCTAGTAACAATGCATAGGGAGTACTGGCTATTTCACGCCTCCATATAGGCAGCCCCACAATAAGTCAGTTAACTTAACAAATCTATATTTTGCCTTCCTTAACAATTTGATATTGGTTTTTAATCACAATAGAGTGTTTTTTGATACACTTTTGTAATAAATACACTGCTACATGTTTCACTTGCTTGTCACCTCTTGGCTGCAAGTAATGAAAAATAATTATTCAAAGCAATATTTTTAATTTACTGATCAAGATTTTTAATTACTGAACATAATAAATAAAGCAAACATGCAAAATTTTAGTACAAATTATCTTTAAATTAATAGCACAAACTTAATTACTTGCATAGTGACAAAATAAAAAGTAATTTAGAAGTTATTAAATTAGGACAACATGCAGAGTTACGTACTTTATGATTTTTTTTTAGATCAGTCACTGTAAATGCCCCTCTGTTAGAGTTTATGTTTTTACTGTTAGTTTGTACTTAATAGCAGCTGAAGAAATTCACAGCAGCAAAAGAAATGTATGTTGGTCTTACATAAATTTTACACCTACACAATAAATAATTCTCTTGATGAAATTAGTTGCAAAACTGCACATTGCAATAGCACATTTCTGATATTTAATGATATAATCTTAATATTGTTACTGAAGAGTTTATACACCACTGACACATGGATGTATGACCATTTTCAGTAGCTGGTGATAACAATGGAGGGTAATGAAGTAGAAAATACTATGATTTATCTCATGGTTTAAAATCATGCTCTGATTGCCCTTGTATTTAGCTTTTTATGAAGAAGATATATTTAAATACATTTATTATGTAAAAATCTTTACAATAGATTGTTTGTAAAATTCTAATTTTGTAGGCAAGTGGGGCAAACATACTTGCTCTTTACATGTTGTATGTTCTTGTCAATCTCTCCTTACCCATTTGCAGGAGGGAACTACAATTACCGTTCACTAACTTTTTAATCATTCATAAACTTTTTAAACAACACAGGATCATGCAGTATCTATGCAAGAAATATATTGTCAAAGCAGAGGTGAATTTCTCTTTTCTAGCTCCCTTGGTAGCACCCAAATCTTCACTCATTCTTTGATTGGGATCTTTGGCCACTTAGTTGGTCAGGCCAGAATAGTGTAACATCTGCACATGCACACAGGAATTCTTTCATTTCTGCCCTGAGATATACAAAAATATTCACTAAATTGCTCATGCGTATCTTAGCGCACATTCTTCAGAAGGACAGACATTCATGTTCTCACAGACATAGCAATTAAGAGTCTGTCTGCTTGCATGTTTTTACATTTTTAGTTGATTCTCTCATATTTTCTCAGTTGTGAGCACACAACAATTGTGCATATAAAGAACTATAACAATAACACATTACAATACAATTTTTCAGAATGGGCGCATTCTAGCTTGTCTGTGTCCTACTGCCCTCATGCTTCTAGCTCCCCATTATTATACCCATCTCATAATAATTCCTAGATTACTCATATATACTAATTTCCCATCACACTTTTTACCCAAAAAGGTCACAAATAAGAAGAGGGTTCCTATTTATAAATCCAACTTATCCTGGCTTCTTTCTTTTCTGCATGACCTAGTCACCTTCCGATCCCGCACTGCGCAGGCATGAGATAGGGTAATGCGCCTTCCTTTAAAATGTAAAAAAAATGTGCAGCTCCAACTGCAAGTATGTGAGATTAGCACTTTTTTAATATTCCAGGAAAGCCCATTCTGCACATGCCTGAGATCGGACATGCACAGAAGGAGCAGCACGCAGCCTTGTAATGCATGTATCCCAAGAGGCTGTAGGTTTCTCATTCAGTCTATACTGCATAAGCGGTAAAGATGGAGGGGAAGGGGTCCTTCCCGAAAAATAAAAAAAAGTATGTTTTCATTTTATAATGGGGCAAGCCACCCTTCTAATAAATAAAATAAAACTGGTGATAGCCCCACTTTAACATTTGCCAGGCAGGGTTAAATGATCGAGCATTTATAAATGTAAAAATCACTTTAATCCCTACAAGAACACAGTTCAATGGTTGGCACATGATCTGGGACCACTCTAATTTATTCCTATTTGTGTAGGCCAGAAGCTGTCCATGAAAACATAGTCATAGAACAATGTATAAATAAACATTTTTTCCTCAATAGAAAAATGTACTTGGGAACAATAATCTTCAAATTGTGGGTGGCTCAATGTAAAAGTAAATACGAGCAATTATTATGTGCTCACTGAAAATACTCTCTGCTTTACCTTTAAATTGCTTAACTAGGATTAATACAAAGGTAGCTGTATTTGATGTGCACGCTATATATTATTTTACTATATAGCTCACAACAATGGTTTACCTCAGATTTTATCTAGGTTTCAGATCATACATATTTACTTATTGTAGGATAGTATCAATCACTATTACTGCAACGAAGACTATTATTAGAAGAAGAGGTCAGTATAGAGGTTGGAAAAGGTCTGCAGCTTTTAGAATTGACTTCTTACATCATTTAAAGCCACTTCTATTATGCTACAAATGTGCAAATTTTATGCCATACAGATCTCATTTTATTATAGAAAGACACATTATCTGACCATATGCATTGGATAACTCAAGAATCCCAGATGGCATAGTAATAAATGAAGCTTTTACAGCAGATGTAACATTAGGAAACTCAACCAAGTGTTCATCATTAAAATAACTGATCAACATTTTTGCTGTTCTGGTTAATTGTATCATATCAATTAACACTAGTACTTCCTTTCATTTAGAATGTACTAGACTAGAATGGACTAGAGAGTTGGCCAATTACAGGCAGTCTCTGGGTTACAAACAAGATAGGTTCTGAAGGTTTGTTCTTAATTTGATTTTGCATGTGGTTGGAACAGGTAATTTTTTAATGCAACTTGGACAGATGTTTGTCCTAACATATTTATTTTTACCTTTATGTACGTATTTAATTATCTAAAAATGCTTAAACAGCAGTAAAACCGTAATCAACAGAAAATGGTAGATGAAGGACTTGTTGGAGAGGATGGGGTTGGTATTAGAGTCAGGATCTGATTCTGCTGCTGGAGTCAGTATGTTAATGTAGGCATCAAGTTTGCACAGAGCTTTTCGTTTTCTCATCATATATAGCCCTGTAGCATCTCAAGCCTTCAGTAACTGTGCAGTAAATGTGGGTGAATCTCTCTATTAGGATCTTGCTACTTTAACTTTGTTATTCGTGCTTCAATGGTACAAATAGCATCAGCTAACACTTTCAGAAAAAGGTTTAGGTTTTCTTCATCTGTTGCTCTAGTTCTATATTATCTTCATTGGTTAGTTCTTTACTATAAAAGTAAAGTACCTCTATCATTCACACTGATATCCAGCTGCAATTGATTACCAATTGCAACCACAGTTTGCCTGATTTCTGTAAACCCCAGAAATCGTTGTGTGAATTGAGGGCACAATTTGTTTTGAGGACCTTTCATATATTTGCACTAGCAATATTTTTGATGGCATCATAAATATTTTAATTCTTCCAGAGCTCCCTTAAGGTCATGCCATCATTTTGGGTATCCCTGACAGCTTGTGAGAATGTCCTCCATAAATAATAGGCCTGAAATCTGACTCATTAGCTAAAGTGGTGATGTGGTGTTTGGGGTAGAAATAACTCCTTTACATTGGGGTGCATGTTATCTAAAGTGTTTAGGTATCAAGGAGAAGGAGAATTTTGGAAGGGATGCTTTTGTTCAAGCAATAATGTTCAACAGCAGGAACAGTCTTAGTGACATTAGGTAGTGACCACAGATTTAGGGAATGATGCACTAGCAAAGGTTTGACCTTGAAATCCCCATGTGATTTACCCCCAAGTAATAAAGTCAGTCTATCCTTCAATGCCTTGTGTCCTGGTGCACTTTTTTCCTCTTTTGAAATGTAGGTCATCTAAGGCATTTTTTTCCAAAACAAGTAAGTTTCACTTACATTAAAAATTTGGTCTGGCAAATAACCTTCTTCGTCAATATAATTGTTTAATGTTTTGGGAAAGTCACTTGCAGTATGTACATCAGTACTTTGTTTCTCACCTTGAACTTTATTATTATGCAAAGTTGCTGTTTCTCTAAAATGACTGAACCACCCCCTTTGAGCCTTTTCTTGTACGAAAGAAAGACTTACAAGCATATGATGCTGATTTTGGTCCTCCATCAAAAGCCTTTCCTTCTCGATAATTAAACCACTGCGTTGCCTGGCGGACACGCCTGGTTACAATTATAACAAGACCCAACCTCATGTACAGTACAGAGGTCTCTGTGAAGACGGGTACGCTTTGTCGGCTTATCTTTTCTAGGAGCAGCAGATTGTGGAAAGCCAAGTGGTACCCCTTGGCTGCAGCCTAGTGATTCCCTACTGTACATCCTTTGTTTGTAAGTACGAGTTGTATGTAGGTTGGATGTTTGAAACTCAACGACTGCCAGTATTTAAAATTGTTTTGGAGTGGGAAACCAGTTCTGATGTAAAACAATATATGAAACCTCTGAATTGTGATGAGTATTGTATCAACCAACATCCAACATGACTAGTATTAAGTACAAAGCCCTAACATGATTTCTTTTTAACCACCTGAGCGTTACACTGATTTCTAGATTTCTGTTCCAAAAGCGTCACAGGTTTTCATGAAATTTTTTTTTTTAAATTGTAGACCTGTAACTTACAGAAATATGTCCGAATAGGGTTCTAGTAGATATCATGAATATAAAAAATGTTTGAAACACACAATCATGTAAAAAAAAAAAAAAAAACTTTTAATAAAATTAAAGGAAAAACACAAAAATCAGCTTAAACAAGAACACATAAATAAATGAAAAATACTGAAAATGCGATAATTCGGTATAGTGTATAGTAATATATTTTTCTAAAACACCTCCCTAGTGTCCGTCACATACCTATAGACAAAACCACATAAATATATTTTCTATTATTTTGTATTGGATTGGATACAGGACTTTGTATTAAATCCAATACAAAAAATTTGAATTTTCCGCTACGACCCTCATCGACGGGCGCACGCACGCGCATCACCAGGAATCGCCGAGGGACGCGTACGCAAATGCCGGGTATTCTAATTCTTTCCAAACTTCCATGCAAAAAGTGTTACATTTTTTGCATGGAAATTTATTTTGGATTGTAGGCTCTAATTCACCGAATTACCACATAACTCACCAAAATATGTCCAAAATTTTATAAATTTAATAATTAAATTTTTTTTTTATAAAACATAAAAAAAACATTAAAAAAAAAAATCTTTAAAAAAAACTAAAAAAAGTTAAAAAAAAAAAAAAGTGTAAAATGTAATGTACAGTAGCTTATATAATATATATATAATACAATTATATATATATTATATAAGGATTTCTTTGTATTGAACTCAATACAGCTTTTTTGTATTGAGTTCAATACAAAGGAACTCAATGCAAAATTTTGAATTTGCCGCCCCGCCTCCCTCCCGCGCCGACGCACGCAGCGACGTCACCGGGAAACCCCGGTGATCGTCTCTGCACTCGCCGGCTGAACACAGAAGAGGACAGACGTGTCCGGAGGAGCGGAGGGAGAAGGGGAGTATTTTTTTTTTTTTTTTGTCCAGCGATCGACGCTGGACAGGCACAGGGATAGGGACAGGGACAGGGAGAGGAGGGAGAGGAAGCCGGCTGGCTTAGAAAAGAAAGCCAGCTGGCTTTCTCCTCTAAGCCGGCCGGCTTTTTCTTTTAAGGAGAGGGACACCCGACGCTGGAGGACGACGCTGGAACATGGACCCGACGCTGGAACACGGAACCGACGCTGGATTAGCACAGCGGGACCAGGTAAGTGGGGATTTTAGTGTAGGCGAAAAAATACGGGGTTATCCAAAAGAGCAAAAATATTTAGTGCGAGAAATTACGGGCTTAGCGGTTAGGGGGTTAAAGTGCACATAAACCCAACATTTATATGAAGTATATTTGACATTATATCCCATTGTCTTTCTATCTGTTGCAATGTAGAGATTCTGCCAGTAATAACACTAAAGCCACTCCCTCGTATTTAACAACAGCTTTGTCATTCTGCCTTGTGTGCTCCTTTAGTTGGCCATTGGACTGCCAACTGATCTGATAGACAGTTCAATGTTCACCTGAAGAAGTGTACAGGGCAGACTGACACCACTGCTAATGTACAGAACACATTGCAAAAATAGCAATTGGTGGTCATGCTATGAACCTTGATGTTTTGATGGGTAGCTGTCCCTTTACCACTACTTGTTGGGCTCATAGAAATGTTACTTGAGCATTTTAGTACTATTTGTTGAATGCCTATCTGTACTTTATGCTGCCCACCTTACACACAGAGCAAGCAGCTATTTGGTTATCCAGTGCTCATGGTGCTTCTTTGCAACTGGCACCTTTACATTTCCTGATCTGGACCAGGTATATGCAAAGCTTTTTGGGGTGGGTTGTGGTGGCATCGTTTTGAGGTAGGATCCTGCAAGCACAAGTAAGAATCAATCATCCCTCAAATATTCCATATTCGAAATTTATATTTCTATGTAATTCCAATAAGTTACACATTTAGCATCATTTGTATAATTGTTTTTAGCTGTTTTTTATCTGGATTGTACAAAAACTGCAAAAGCATATTTGAATTCTTTGCATTCACTTGTTATAAATGAGTGACAGCTGGAGAGTGGTGCAATTAAAAGGATTGTGTCTTGTAAATTAGTTTGCTTTGAGGGATCACAAGTACGGTAATCATACTAAAGCAAAAGCAAACTATTTCATACATGCACACCTGCACGTTGTGCACCTCAGGAGTCTCTTAGAGATAGAAAAAAAACGTAACTACAGCTAGAAAAGCTGTACAGTATGTGCGGGCATCATTTAGCAAATTTGCAATTGTTTTGTATTCTGCATTTCCAAACTCATGAATAAGAAGAACACAATGACAACATAACTAATGTAATTCATCTGTAATGTAAATTATTTTGGTAGTTGTTTGTGTTGAATAGGAATTACCAGTTAGTGTTTTAAATTGTTTATGTATTGAATTATGGGATCCCACTAACCCATAGCAGTCAACCACCAGTCTTCTCTCCTGGGGGTCGGTACCTCTTCTGGGGGCATTTGAACAGCGGGACATGTTCTCCCTAGCAGATGTCAAGTGTAAATTATGTTCAGTGCATTCAAACAATATTTGAGAAAAATATGATTCTTGTTAGTGGTGTTTTCTGGTAGTTTATTCGTCGAATTGTCATCTCTAAACCTTGTATTGTATTACCTTCAATTGCCCTTCATTTATTCCTGACTGTCTTGATCACTTGCAACCTTTGTTAAATTACCTCTATAAATGCAGTCCACTGTACTTTACAAACTTTAATACTATTAACTCTAGTGAGTGAGGGAGACAGCCCCAATACATGGGGGAAAGAAAGTAAACCAGTGAGAAACTGGGACAACAGGCTACACAGGGACAACAGACTACAGAAATATTGATCACAGCAATGATGACATAAAGAGATTGTACTGCTCAAGGGAAACATCATATCTGAGATTGGAATGGGAGAGAGCAATGAGAACCTGTACAGATCCTGCATACAAACAAGTATTGAGAATAGTAAGAAAACAAGGACACATAGCCAAAATTAGAGGTGAGACACCAAGTCAAAGGTTACCAGAAAGCAAAATTAAGTGTACTGCATATATTTTTGTGTACATATGGGAAATACAGAATTAATTATGTTGCGAATGCCGTAGAGGATAAAAAAGGTTAGTTAGATTTAGTCAGTAAAGTTTCAGTAAACCCAACATTTTTTTTTCTTTAGAGTCCCCCAAAAACATTAATTACGAATCTTAATATGTGAGTGCTTTTTTGTAAAGGCATATCAGTAAATAGTAAATACCTGGTGATACTGCCGGTCATTGGTACTCCCTTATTGGCAGTGTCAATATTTTTCAGGTTGATCCTCACTCTGCAGCATTGCCATCCCAGTTTGCCCATGCTCCTGCTTTTTCTTCCTAATATCCATGCCTTGTCCGTCATCATACACAACCCCTGATGACTTTATGAGCTACAATCAGCTCCCAACCAAGTATGTGTGATTTTCACATCCAGCTTTATGCACAACTGCATTCTTCCTTTGGGATTTAGCTTTTCTTCGGGTAAGGGAGTGCCATTACTTTTTCCATCATCAGTTATGATAGGTTGGTTAAGGGTGATCAGTGTATTGTAAGAATCCTTTACCAAAAGCATATGGTTCCCATTTCTGAACGACTTTTGAAAATGCTAGTTGCCTATCTCCAGCATAATTACTTTTTGTGTGTCCAGAAGCAAGCCCTTACTAAGCAAAGTCAGGACACTTAATTTGCATACTTGCCGGATCTATGATTTATAACATTTGGGTGTATTGTTAGTATGCTGGTTCATCATCTGGCAGGTTCCCTTTAAATATCTTTTCTCAAGGTCCTCTGGTGTCAGTCTTTGAATTTCAATTTAAGCCTTCCTTTACTATTTACCTTTCCATTACTATGGTCAGAATTTAGTTATGGGATGGTAGTTTACAGTGCATTAACCTTATTCCACATACTTCTCCCCACCTTTTCCTTTTCATATTTCTCCTGCCCCTCAGCTCCGCTAAATCTTTACTTGTGTAATGTTTACATCTTCTCTTAGCTAATACATTTTTGATCGTACACCAGAATCTATGCTGTTACCAACCAGCTTTGTGTTTCATGTGACCTTTAGTTTGTGTTCCTGCCTTTGTCTTGACTCACATTACCAGCCATGTTTTTGTCCACACAATTTTGTCACTACACATGCTGTATTGTCTGTATTTCCTTGCTAGGGGTTGTTATGGCAGTCAGTGTTTCTAACTGTTTTCAACCTTATGTCATCTGTTTTGTGTTATAAATATTTGGGACAGTGCCTTTAAAATGCATAATAGTAAATTAGCTACCAGGTTATAATTCTGTCCAGTCACTTTTGCGATTTATATGCTTTTACCAAGCAGCACTGCCAAGAAGGTAAAATCATTCTATCTGTTACAATTAAAGTGCTCCAGTGCCTGGATAATAATTAGAATATTTACATTTACAAACATTAAAATAGCCGTTTAAAATTTACCTAAAAAGCTGCCACCATCCCTAAGGGATTTAAACCACAAATATCAAAAATATAAAAATACAAGACTTTAACGGCAGTCAAATATCATAAAACTATCATACTTTTATTTACATCATCTTAAAAAATGTTTAAAATTGTACATGCCTTTTCCCATATATAAAGAGTTAGGGAAAGTTTAAATAACATCATAACATATATGAGCTGAATACATTGTACATATTACATATGTGGACATCATCCGGCGGGTTTCGCAGACTATGTCTGCTTCTTCAGGGATATAATTAGTACAGATAGTAGGTATAGCAGCACAAGGGTTATTGCCCTACAGGTGCAGTTTTTGATATTTGTGGTTTAATTCCATTAGAGGGCTGCTAAGAAGGAAGCTCTTGGTCTGTTATGAAATTTAAAGACAAATTTTTCCACAATGTCTTTAACTAACAAAGTGAATAAGTGCTTGTTTAGGATGCATTTTCCGCTTGTTCAGAATATGCAAATACTTTGCTGTAAATACTCTGGACATTTCACTCAAACCAGTTAAGACACAACACACTAAACCCAGTAGGAAGTTTTAACTTTCACTACTCTATCCAAGAAAAATAAAATATTTTGGCTATGTATACACTTAAAGTTAGAATAAATGGTAAAGTGAGTTCTCTTTCTAATATCAAATATCTATATTTAATACATTTATAAAATTTTGGAAGAGTAGGACCATCAAAATGTACATGGTAAACAAAAACGAAAATATGTGCTCACTAAAATACTGTATTGTAAAATTTACTAATCCGGAAAGTATAATTGATGCTATCCCTGTTCCTATAGGCTTTGGACAAATTCACTTTATAAAGTGTTTTATAATGTTTTTTTAAGGTAGGGCATTAATCTCCTGGTAATCATCCAAATGATAACAAAAATTGTGTAGAAGCATGTCTAAAAAAACATTGTTACGTTTTACAGAAGATACTGCCACCCATTGTTTCATTAGGAAATATTGGTGCTATCTTTCATAGTAACATCTGCAAGAGATGATTGTAAATTATTTAATTGTTTTACTGATCTGCTCTGCAAATGCAACCCATAAACTGTAAATATTTTATGTCATCACAAATGTTTAGATGAAAATGTTGAAAGCGTGCAGTTAAGTTTAAATTTTATTTTTTAGAAAGGGGAATCCTTACACATACGGCTAGGGTGTTTACCACTGAATTTCTGAAAATCATTTGTGATATCAGTCTTCATTAAAAATTAATATACTCTTTATTATGCACTTTACACCCATTTTACCTTATCTACCATGTAGACTATAAATTACAAACAGATCATAAAAGTATACATTATTTATGTGCATTGCATTAGAGGTTTTATTTCAGTACATATTTGCCATTTAGTTACTGTGTGAAAGTGCTCCACCCCACTAAGGACCCAAAGACATTCACATTTGCAGCAATTCAAACTCCTTCCAGAGTTGCAGCTAACACCAAAAATCTGTGAATGACTGTTGTCAGTGCCTGGAGGGAGAAGTAATGCCATCTTTTCAATCCTGTGTCAGTGCTTGGATGGTGCTTAGTGACTGGCTCCCCAGACTCTGTTATACATGAAAATATTACATTATGGGAGCAGGGCCAGATTGCTCACAAGATAACCTAGGCCATGGCATAGGGTGCCGAGTCCACTAGGGGCTGGCATTGTAACATTTAGTACAGTACATACTGTACAGAGATCAGTTTGTACTGAAGGTCATTCTCTCTATTGGATTCTTCCTTTCCCTACCCCCTCTCCCGCCACCCCTCCGGTCTGTCCTCTCTCTCCCCTCTTCCTTCCTTCTCTCTCTCTTTTTGTGTCTTTCTCTTTCCCCTCCCTCTACCCCCCTTCTCTTTCTCTCTTGCCCTACCCATCTTCTTCCCTCTCTTCCCCCTCTCCCTTGCCTCTTTTTTCTCCACTTCTTCCTCCACCCTATCGCTCTCTTCTCCCCCTCTCTCTCTCCCCTGTCCTTCTCTCTACTCTCTCTCCACCCTCCCTCTCCCCTTTTCAACTCCAATTTCTGTCTTCCTCTTTCTTTCTCTCTCCCCCACTCTCCTCTCCCCCCTTCTGCCCCTCTCCCTTTCTCTTTCCCCAACACTTATCCCTCTATCTCTCTCCTCTTTACCTTTACCTCTCTCTCCTCTGACTCCCCTGTCTTCCTTCCCTGCTATACCTCTTTATATGTTTCTTTCTTTCTTCCCCCTCCCCATATCCACTCTTTCTCTCATTACACCCCCCCCCCCCCCCATTCAATTCTTCCTCTGCCACTGCTCTCTTCCTATTTCTCTTTACCCTTTACCCCTTTCCACGCCACAGTTAGAAGGTTTAAAGGTTCCTTCCATTTGGCTGTATTTAGTATGCTATTGGTTAGTGGAACACTTGAAGCATTTCCACGGAGGTCCTACCAATACAAATAAATACAATTTATAGAAATCCTCAAGAAAATACCACTACACGCTCCCTCTATAAAGTAATGCATTTCATAATTGTTCTGTTAATTTGAATTCTTTAAAACCGATTAGATACTTCAGTATTAGCTTTTCAGACATTGAATGAGTAATAGAACATGATGGTGAAACTGGCAAATTCAACAGGAACAACACCTACAGCATCCTTAGTTCTCTTTTCTCAGATCAGTGTTGTAATTATGCATTGTACGATGTGTGTGGGATTACTAAGTGGGAGCAATGATTTTTTAAGACTAACTTAAAAAAAGGTTTTTTTTTAGAAAGTAGCAAGTATAAAAGCAAATGAAGGAATGCATTTGCAGATATGCTTTTACCTTCACAGCATTGCTTCTTTTGAGATGTCTCTGTAACTAATGATTCAGATTACCGGTGTCTCTTAATATGTGAGTCAATGAGTAGCGTACTTTTTTAAAATGGTTGATTCACAAAGATTTGAAAAACAGACAACAATTACAGCCCTGGAGCTTGTATGGAAAATGTCAGCAATAGCAGATTTCCAATTGCTGTCCTGATAGGTGCCCTTTAATGAAACTCACAATATTTGTGTGGTGCTGAGAGTAACAGATAATAAGAAGGTGAATCATCTGGGTCATTGTATTTCCTTGATTTTTAAATAGAGCCCTTAGTGACTTTTTGGCAAATATAAATATACCAACCACATCTATATATTACAACTAACCATTTCATTTTATAGCCATGAACATGTAAATGGTACATGTTAACTAAAGGCCAAGGCTTAAACTGAAAATTATTAATTTTGACTTGGGTGGGTAGGAATGTATTTGGAGAAGTCTCAGTGCATTATTAATGTGTATCGAAAGAAAAGAACAAAAATTGAAAAAAATTTAAACATTTACCAGACATTTTAGGTAGCTGCTGCATTAGTTTACTTTTATTAGGCTCCTTTTTTTATTTTTGCCTGGTGAGCCTGCCAGTAATTTATCCTAGTGTGACAACTCTCACTCAATGGGCCTCATTTATTATTTTTTTTATATATATTTTTTATTAGTTTTTTAATAAGGGAAGATAATACAATATTCAAAACTAAACATAACAAATACAATAGCGTTGTGACATAACAAATATTACAAACAATGGAATCATTAGTTCAGTGTTTTTCAACTTTTTTTGAGCCACGGCACATTTTTTTACATTGAAAAAATCCTGCGGCACACCACAAATCAAAAATGTTACAAAATGACACTCTGTAGCTAATTCTTTTGTCTCTAAGAATAAACAAGAAAACTGTTACCTACTGCCACCCACTGACATGGAAGAGTATTACATTACTCTGCCAGTCACTACAGCACAGACACTCGACAATGGTAATTAGATAATTTCCCACGGTACACCTAAAGATCTCTCATGGCACACTAGTGTGCCGCGGCACAGTGGTTGAAAATCACTGCATTAGTTGACCAAATTCAAACAAATATGGTTAGCATCACAAATTGTAACAATTTGAAGGTCAAATCTGTCTAGAAATCAACCTACAATTGGGGGATCGTTATCCAAAAGACGATAGGCATACCACGCGCTTTGTTCAAAGGTTGTGAGAACTCTCTTTCTCATATCTAACAATAAAACAGCTATTTATGATTCCCAGATTCCAAAAAAAAAAACTCAACCTTCTCTTAGGAGGCTTCAACCCATTCCATCTCGAAAACATAATTTTTCCAAAAACAGTGTCAGTGAGGGGGGGGTTGCTGTAATCCAGTTATGAAGAATTGTTTTTTTTTCTACCAGAGAGATTATCATCAAAAGCCACCTTTGCACCATGGGACAACATTTCACCAAAGATTGCCCATTTGGGAGTTAATAAAAAAAACACGTTTACCAAATTTTGAAAGTGTACCACCCCACTCGCTATTTTTGGAGGTGAGTGGCGTGGTACACTTTCAAAATTTGGTAAACTTATTTTACCAAATTTCAAAATTTTGGGGCAATCCCACAGCATATTTTAGAGATTTGCCTCCAAGACATCACAATTTAGACATTGCAAAGAGGGGCAGAGCCCCATCTGGTATGGATGCATATGTGAAATATATGCAGAATGATAACGTTTCAAAGTCATTTCCCCGTACATTGAAGCTGGTAGTGCCTTCCAAATTCAACCAAAATATGTTAACACGTCACTCAGGGTAAGTTCCAGGCAATGTTTAGACCATCGGCAAAGGCCGGTGTTTCTGTATTCATGATCTGTAGATATTTTATGTTTCGGTGATGGCTTTTTTAGCCGGATTAATTGTTGTCCATAACTTGTCCAGTGAATTAGACCAATCTATGGGCGATACATTTTTAATTACTGATTTAACAAAAGAATTCAGATTTAAATATGCAAAGGTCTGTAGACCTAGAGAGGGGAACAACATGGTTATAGCCGATTGCGAGATGACCTTACGGTGTTAACTGTGGGTTTAACTTTCATTGCTCGCAGATTGCCTTGGTCCTACCCCTGGGGTTCACGAAGTATCCAAGGGAAATCCCTATTTCGCCAAAATGGAAGGAATAATGACAAATAGCTATTTAGGGTGAATTTGTGTCTTATTTTGCTGAACAAAACAAAAAAAAACATTAACAAACATATTGTGTCTTCCCTTGTTTTTAACTTGTCAATAAATGCCCCCTGCCTTTGTATTCTGGTCACAGGGCAAGACATACATTTAAAGAAACTTTCAATTATCATTTTAAACATATCCAATAATATAATATAATATAATATAATATATTAATATATACTATAAACAAAATCAGAACATTCAAAAACATGTTGCACAAAATAGCAAATTGCAAAATCACTTGAACAATCAAACCAATACCGGTGAGGCGCTCCGTATATAGCATCAAACCAAATAAACACAATATTAGCAGCATAAATAACTAATAAACAGATAGTTCCACAGTGAAGCATAGGTGAACTAGGGGTTTGATCCTGTTGCTGCAAAAAAACTCATGGCCAAATTTGGGTCGTCAAACACTTTGGTTTCCCCTGCATAAGCCACACGCAATTTGGCAGGGTACATCAAGGCAAATCGCGTTCCTGATTCTACTAGGCGGCAGCAAACTGGAGTGAACAATTTTCTTTTTTGAGCAACTGCAGCAGTGAAATCTTGGAAAATTATAATTTTCACCTCACCCACTTTAAGCTCTCTTTACGGTAGGCTATGAGTACTGTGTCTTTGTCCAAAGCATGAAAGAATTTGGCAATGACTGGTCTTGGTCTGTGAATTGCAGATGGGCGATCAGGGCCAATCCTATGTACCCTCTCAAATGCCCTCGCAGTCAAGGGGGGTAAGTTAAGGCTTAACATAAGATCGACAGATGGAAATTTTTGTAGATCCAGGACCTTATAATCCTCTGGGATACCGATAAAGTCCAAGTTGTACCTCCTGTCGCGGTTCTCTGGATCTTCCACTCTCTGCCACAGATGACAATTGGTTGGACTGCAAAGTTAGTTTACTGTGTGACTTAAGGAGTTGGTTCTCCAAATCGCTGACCCTTTGTTCCAGCTCCACAATTCTTGTAGTATTAGCAGATATATAGAAACAGTTGTTTCTATAGCTAGGTGAAATGATTCAAGCTTATCGAAATATGGTAAAAGTAAGTCTGAAACTTCCTTAGCAGTAGAGCCACTCGTCTATGAGGGGCGTGCCACTTTAATCATGGCAGAGGAAAAATCTTGGGGGGTCAGTGACAGTTCGGGGGATCCTGAAGATAAAGGGGGGATGCCGGTGTGGGCTTCTAGGAAGCTTTCCCCTTTGTCTCCCTTCCCCCTGTCGTAGGGAGCTGTTTGCGTGATTGGGAAGGATTTGATTTGTCCATGAACTTTTCCATAGGTGGTATTTTATATAAACTTCCAGTACACTCCCAGACAAATTGTGCTCCAGATCACATTGGAAAGGTGGCAGGGATATAATTAAAAATATTCCTATGCACACACATGCCCCATCCACAATAGATTCTGCAAGATCCGAACAGGGGGAATCAATTACCTTGTATATATGCTCCCAGCCACAGCTTTTACACAGACTCCCTTAGACTCACCAGGAGTCCTTTCTTCCAAAAGCGTGATCCCACTGGCAGGTTGGCAAGGAGTCCTATTGGTTTCTAATGTAGGATGCTAATATAGGAGCTGCAGTGTGTACCTTTCTCCTCTGCAGCCGTGTGAGATGTCCTCCAAGATGGCCACGCCTAGGTCTGGAGCTCTGACTCTGGGCGGTGTGGTGGAGAGCAGGGCTTAAAATAGAACCTGTTTTCACCTGCAGTTAGCTCCTGCACTTGGTTTCTTGCAGTTCTGGTTCTGGTTTGAAGAAAACACCAAGGCACGGATGGCACACGCTAAAGGCGGGAGCTGTGTTTCAGTGGTGCGACCCCCGGAAGCCCTAATTTGTTTATTGTTTGCAAATGTTTTCAGTCCTGGAGCAGATCCATTCCAGGTGTCACCCAGCTATACTGAGAAAAGTGTATCCTCTCTGGTCCTGGAGAACTTTAATAAATCAGACCCAAGGACCTGGATGAGTAGCAGCTTTAAAGAACAATTTAGTTCCTCATTACTCCAATATAGACTGAATAAAAAATTATAGGGACACTAAAGTCACATATAATGTCTCAGTGACCTGTGTGGAATATTCAAATTTCTCTTTATTAATATACATTGTGTAATTAATTGAGATTAAAATGATGAAAAAACAATTGAAACAAAAGTCAAGAAACTGAATCAAATCGAAGTAAAAAAATTCTGAAATCACAGAATGATTGATCTTGTGTGAATTCCATCACAACAACTCATAATGTGGCTCAGTAGGGTGTATGGCTATCCATTTGCCTGTATGCTCAACAACCTCTGAGCATGCTTCTGATAAAACAGCGGTTGTTGTTAATTGGGTATTTTATCCTAGACCTGGAATAAAATAAAAAATGTAATGCAGTAGTTTATCTCCAACCTAATATTACTCTTAGCTACTACACATATAAATATAGGGGAATATATTAATTCTGTCTCTGTGGCACTTGTATGGCACATCTAAATATTTTGGATGTACAATTTACTTTATATTGTTTAGGATGTGTTAAGCACTTTAAAAGTAGTTTTATGTATGTCTTGTTTTGTTACACTTTATTGCTTATGTAATTATTACATAAAACACTTGCAAAATCTGCCTGATTGGTTTTCTGATTCTCTTCTTTTAATACTATCAGAATCACTTCCCCTGAATGAGTATACTGCTCAGGTGTTCAGCAGCACAACTTGTCCCACAGTTATCTGCGTGCTTGTTTCAGGTGTGTGAATTACACTAATGAAACAAAAAAAAAAAAAAAATGGCAACTTCAATCACCTCTCAGTGCTAGGTTCACGTTAACAGTATTCCACTTTAAAAGTTTTTTTTCTAGGTTCTGCAGCATTTCAAACAATTAAGTCAACCTGTTATCTGTAAATGATCCTTCCTATATTTCTTATTTTCTGTGCAATAATGATGTTTTTTATTATACTTATTCAACTTGGTATAGAGAATATGAGTGGGATGAAATAATGATTTTTATGAAAAATCTTAGTTTTCTATACTATAATATTTGATTTTTATTTTACAACAAATACATTCTGCTATTTTATGTAACAGTGAAAAACATATGAGTACAAAATTTATATTTCCAAAATGTATAAAAGGTGTGTTTAAAGAAGGAACTAAATGTAGAAATTAGAAGGAAAAGTCTTCTACTCAGTTTTACATCGCTTAGCATAATACAATGAATTATGTAGTGTTAATTAAGTATTATGTTCACACTTAGTTTTCATACTGCCTTGCAAATGACGACAATTGCACTGTAGAACGTTACTTAAACATTTATCTGTACTTTATGAAAATACACTTCATGAATGTGAAATCTGTTGTTCTTAGATGGCACATGAAATGAGGAAAGGGGAGGTTTAATTACATTTTAAACTGAAGTTTTATAAAAACATAACCAAAGTACTAAGGCTATGTACACACATTAGATTTTTGTAGTTGAAAAGGATCTTTCACAATCCTTTACAACGACAAAAGACTGGAAGATGCATGAATGAGTGCTGTACATACATGCTCCATGGAGATGAGAGGGGGGAGAATGATGGAGCTGCACCCCACTGTGCTCTCTCCCCTTCACTTGTATTACAATCGGTCGTCGTTCCTGGATCTGTCAGGACGACCCCATGAACGACGTCAAACTAGCTCTGTACACACGTCAGATTCTCGTCTGATACTTGCCTTGGGATTTAATATGCAAACCAACTAGGACAAAAATAGTTTTGTGAAATCAGCCCCCACTTTGCTTTGAATTTCTAATTGTGTATGGATGATAAATTGCCACACTGACTCTCCTTCTCTGTTGTGCAGTTACTGGTATGCAGAGCATTTCATTTGCCTCAAGAGGACAATTTAAATAATATGTTTGTTCCAAAACAGATCATGTCATTTTAATCCTTATTTTTCCCCGTAGAATAAATTGAGCCTTGAGCTCCAATAAAGCCAGATGCTACTGAATTGGAAAATAATCCTTGGAAAAAGAAGGAGGAAAAGGTAAATGCAGATTTTTAACTATTATACCTATATTTGTGTAATTTACCAGAGTCTCATGTTTCTTGTTCTGTTTACTATACATACATTACTAAACATACACTTGTTCTGTTTACTCATACTCATTTTTATGTGGAAGAGGTAAGATATAATGAGATATGGACTTGAGTGCCTCCTGTACGGAATGAAGAGAAAATGCCAGGAGTATTGGTAACTACATCAATTGTCTGTATGATGGTTCTAACCGTGGTGTTGCTCTGTTGCTCTTTTCCAAAAATTCTTATTATGGCCGAGCCCCATCATCTGCTTTAAAATGTACCTGATCTGTTGGATGTCTTTTTTCACATGAATAATATTTGTATGCTTTTCTCTAAAGTATTATTACAGCTACATTCTTTTGTTTTCTCTCTGTGAAGTCCTATTCCTGGAATATTTCCACTTGATGTCAGTCTGCAGGTAGAATGTGGACATTTCTGAGAAATGATTCTTCAAAGAAACAAGGTAAAGGTCATATGAAGACATATGAACTTCAAATTACATAAATAGAATTGACCCAGTACAGTTTTTTCTTCCACAGTGGTAGAATGCTATGTACTTTGATCTAGTGAGTCTATTGTTACTGGTATTTTCCAGATCCTGAGTAAAAAATCCCCAATTCAAACAATTCTGAGCACTCCCTGTCCTCTTATTTATCATTTATACAAATTTGAACCAAATTATTTTGGCTTGACCAATGCCAACTGCAAATTTAAAGGCCAATAAATGTAAGAAGAAAGTACACCCACCAAATAATGTTGCCATCCGCACTGGGGTGTCTAAGAACTGCAACCCGTGAGCCATATTTAGCAAAGCTTACTGTATCTTCCCTTACATAATGCTTTGATAATCACCAGACAGTTCTGAAGACTTTCTCCACAGAGAGCGTACTTTTCAGTGTATTTGTGTCACTTGTGACACCTAGTATTACAAAAATATATATAGCCATAAATAATGAAAACCTACCAAGAACTGTGACTATGTGCGCCATAGAGCATAGTAACCTAGGAAGAAAGGGCACCTTCCTTTGCAACCTTGCTGCTAATAAATCTGTTACTTTTGTTATTTTTTTATTTTCACACCTCAACTTTAGGCTTTTTCTTCTCTCGCACTTCAGCTGATTTAAGGTTAAAGGGGGCTGGATTGCTTCTGATAACTGAAATTTTATGTACACAGGTGTGGAACATAGGTCAGGGAAATGTAGCTGATTAAATGAAACCATTTTGTTAGAAATTATTAAAAACAGAAAGAGGCCTACAGGTAGTGTGCAATTATGTTGAGTATTTTACTTTGAGAAATTAAAGTCTTGCAGTTTAATATGAGTATTTCTACTTGCAAAAGCCTTTTATTTAAAGTATAATAAATATATATGATTAAAATTCCATATAGGTCACAGCCAAGAAACATAAAATGAAGGCACTGTGCATTTAGGTTTAAAATGTATCTAAACCATCTAAAACAAATAGGTAAAATTACATTTTTACTGCAGTGTACTAAGCTCTTAGATGCAGTGGCTTCATTGATTTTCATTTTTCCAGTCTTTTTTTCCTTTAATTTTATGTGGTGATTCAATTCTTGGTATGTGTTTACTCATTATACTGTATCTTGTAACCCTAGGACAGGACTGACCACCTCTATTTTTTCATATTTTGCAGATAGCTGATAACAATATTATTTGATACCAATCAGCACAGGCACAGAATCACGAAGTGTCACCTTTAAAGTTGTTGGCAGACTCAAATAGCTATAACAAAATACTTGCTTTTGAGTATTTAAATATTTACACAGGTAAAAGAATCTGGAAGGACTTGTAGATTTATATTGTAGAATCATATTACAGTAAACTTTCTGTCATCCAGAATTTAGGTAACTGGCCTGTGATCTGGGCACAAAAACTTTAAAAAAAATCAGAGCTTAAACCTAATGCACTAATAAGTGGTGTCATCAGCAAGCCAATGCTTTGTGTATGACTCCCAATGCTCCCATGCATTCTCAGCACTCCCTTATTTAGGGCCTCCACTGTTTTCCTGACCAATTACAATTGGGTATAGACTTTCTTTCTAATGCTGCTATTATAATGCATTTTTGTAAGACATTCTGATTGTATATTAGGGAGTTTATGGTATAATATGGGGTAAAGAATTAGTTAGGCCTATTTTCAGTTATAACTCTCATGCAACCAGAAACTATCTGGAATCTACCCCATGGGTGCCAGATAACAGGGAACTCAATATATTGGCAGTGTTTATCCTTTTGCATGCATCCTCTATACTTTGTCATATTGGACCATTCAATACCAGACCCCCTTCAGATTATATGTTGCATGGAGGAATCCAGTTGATAGTAGAAAAGGGGGACATTTAGGCTATCTGGAAATCCAATGTCAAATAATAATTGTTTGTTGTTCTAGATGAACCACTTACATTTGAGGAAACATGACAGAAGACCAAACTAAACATATTGTGATATATTTAAAAAATACTTTTAACAGGTCTTTAAGGCATCAAAGTTTGGCAAAAACAAAAAAAATAAGAAAAGCATGTGTGCTGCTTATTCAGAAGATGCGTAGGAAGTGAAAATGAAAGTACAGACAAGTAGGTTATGTCTGTGGCTTAATTTTCTTGTTATCCTTGTTTTTGTCAGGCTTTTTTTTTATGGGTGGGACAATACTGTCTGCTGGCATTACATTGTCGTGATCACTAATGAAAATTTCAGTTTCTGCAGCAATTTGAACAATTATGGAGAAAAAATACAATGATCATTAACTAAACTTACAATTTTCCTCCTGGCTTGTGAAATTTTAGGGCTGTACTGGCTGGACTATATCTGTTTATTGTAATTAGAAAACAGGTAAAAGCTTACATGAAGCTAATTATAGAAGTTGGATCTAGGATTATTGGCTGTTTTTTAAGACCATACAAAAGGTTTTTGGAGCTTGTTACCTGAGGTGTGGGTTATCTGTCCATAACAATTAGAAGATTTTTGGGATGATTTTGGAGTACAAGAGAAGGTCCAGGATAGTTGAAGAGATCTTCTGTAACATTTATGAGCCATTTAAAGCCCCTTTAACCTTTGAGTAAAAAATAAATAAATGAAAAACTATTAAAAAAATGACAATTACCTTTACTTCTGCAGAGCGTTCAAGCCCCCACAACTGGCTTGCATTTAGGCCCACTCGGTCCTAGATTCTTCCTTCGTCTCAGTGCAGAGGAACCACCGGGCACTGCCACTGCCATCTTCTTACTTCATTTTCTGGCTTCTGCCTATGTTGTGAGTTTGGGTAACATTTTCACCTGTAAATGTAAAAAATGCACAGAAGGAGCAGCCCAAAGCCTCCTGGGATATGTAAGTATCTCAGGAAACTCCTGGATTCCCATTCAATCTTTACTGGTGCCCTCCCTTCTATTTAGAAAAAAAACATAATTTGCTAAAAAACTTAAACTAAAAAAATTGTGTAAATATTTGCTTTCTTAATCTTCATGAAAAATAAGTTCGTTTTCAAAAAAGTTTAGAAAAACACTGTGCAAGCTTATGTAGCAAAACAGGATACTAAAATGGGATACCTATTCCTATTCCCCTGAGAACCAATGATTTTGATTTCTTGTTACATACTTGGAGCTTTCAATTTACTGGCCAGGCATACATTACTATATTCATAAATAGGCATCAATATGCTAATCAAGCCTGTATGAATCTTTTCCAAATCAATACAAGCTTTATGCATACAGCTTCTGTTCTGTAAGCTGCTAGAGGTCCTGTCAAAAGCTGGTCCATATTTTCCTGCATACATTTCAAGACCTGCTGCTTGTTTAATAGGTAACCTTGATTCCCAAGATTGGCAGTAAGGAGATTTACTCCTGTTGAAAAAAATATCCTTTGGATTGTTGTTAGTAGTTAGTCACATTTGTTCAGTAATATGAAATAACGTTCCCATTCATCCAGTATCCGAAACATACTTTAGAATTTAGCACCATATGGATAAATCTGTCGCTATATTACAATTAGTATAAGGAGGCCTCTTAGCCTGCGAGAGGGGAGCTAGGCGGGGGCTAAGATGACTGTGGGGGGAAGGCCGAGAGGTCAAGAGTTGTGTGAAGGGGATGGTAATTAATAAAAGTTGTAGGATTGGTCATTTTGTTATAACAATGGGAGGGGTAACAAAGGGCGTAAAAGACTACAGGTGGAAAAAGGGGCAGTTCAGTTTTACAGAAGTTTGAGTGAGATTAGGCTTTGTGGGCTCAATTACAGGCAGCTGCTCCAGGATGGGTCCAGGATGGTTGGAAGGACAGCTGGCTTCACTTGCTTGAGGTGCTGAAGGTCCAGTGGTGGACCACCGCTGCGCCTGAGCCCAGAAATCCAGAGGGCTCGGTGTCATGGTAGGAGCCTCACAAGGGACCCTCCAGGTCGCCTTGCTGTCAGCTGGCTACTGTGGCTGCTGGTGGCGCTGAGAGGAATCCTCATAAAAGACGGAGCTCTCGGAAGCGCAGCCGTGGGACACCATTACGGAGGGAGCGCTCCTGGTCATCCAGGAATTGAGAGCTGGCGGCCTCACTGGTTCTGGCTGAGATGTCTGGGGCCCAATCGGTGGAGGCCAGGCCAGGAGAGATTGCTGCTGCGGGCACCGGCCTGTCCCCTGGTGCGGTTGGTGGCTCATACAGAGGTACGAGGGGTGCAAGGAGCTGTGCAGTCATGGCCGGTCGGTGGCGGAGGAAGGCAGGCGGAAGGCAGGAACCCCTGGTCCAATCCCTGTAGGAGGCCTCGGGAGGTGTGATGGCTGTGGGCGGAGCCAGCTCCATTAATATAGCATCACACGAAGGTACCATAGAGTACCAGAAGGTTTGAGCAGGAGGCTGGCTTCCGTGGTGCCAGCCCTCGGGCTGGATGTGGCTGGCCCCTGTGAAGCTTTTGGAGCTGAGGACATCTAATTAGAAGGGGAAGTCCGGAGGAGTGCTTGGAGGATGGCAGTGGTTATTCCGGGGCACCTGGAGTTCCTGCCACAGGGCCTCCAGGTGGGATTGAAAGTCGTTGACAGAGTAAGGAGGTGGAGGGGTTTATAGGGGGGTGGGGGGAGTGTTGTTTATGTATGTCCGCTTGGGGGATGGAATATGGGGGGTTCTGCGGGGGCTGGTCTGATTAAGGGGGGGGCGGGGGGGCTGGAGGTAGTGTTACACTAGTACTGGAAGGGTATGTTTGGGGTGTATGGCTGGGCCTTTTCTTCGCCCCACTTTGGAGAATTTAGTGGTGTCATCGTTGGGCCTAGTGCCTAAGAAGGAGGCAAATAAGTTTCGATTGATACACCCATCCATCTTTTCCAAAGGGGGACTTTGTGAATGAGGCAATTGATCCTGAGCTGTGTTCTATGCCTATGCCTCGTTTGATAGCGTGATCAAGTGGGTTAGAAGGTATGGGAAGGAAGCATTGCTGGCAAAGGTGGATATAGAGGCTGCGTTTCACCTTTTGCCAGTGCATCTGCCTGTTGGTTTTATTTAAAAGAATAGGATGGTGTGGAAGAAAATGGTTTATTGGGAAAGGGGCTCTTGCATACCACAGTCAAGTATTAAAAAAGTATCAAGGAAGAATTTCCTAAGACTGTGAATAGATGAGTAAAC
This sequence comes from Pyxicephalus adspersus, assembly GCF_032062135.1. NCBI lineage: Eukaryota > Metazoa > Chordata > Amphibia > Anura > Pyxicephalidae > Pyxicephalus > Pyxicephalus adspersus. The sequence continues at coordinate 46,861,340 of NC_092862.1, read as the reverse complement.
GTTTGTATAACCACGCTGTTCTCTTCTCTCGCTGAGTATTCCAATCACCTTGGGACCATTAAATTTGGGTACATGATGTTAGGTAACTACATTTTCTGTTTAGCTCTAAATGTTGAGCTTTAATCCTGACACCCATTAAATAAGAGGAAGTCATTTAAATAAGTGGCAAAATTACTTTAACATTGGAGATTCAATTTTTTAACTTTTTTGATTGCTGTCCCTAAAATCAATATTTTGTGAAAACCATATGGTACATGATTGCTCATTAAATTATATTATAATTTTAGCCATTAATCCAGCAGATTATTTAGAAAAAGTAAAAAAAATATAAATACAGCAAACTATACTTTTGTTTTTGCTTGCTTGTTTTGTTTTCATTATGTACCAAAGTACCCAATTAAGGAGATAAACGAGTATTAAAGACCTTGCTGATCTGCTAAACTGAAGCTCACAAAAGTGAAGTTTAGAACCTGAATAACAAACTTTTTTAATGATTTTCTGTTTAATACAGAAAATACATTAATTACCTTTCTAGAATTGATGTACCTTAGGAAAACTTCTAAAGCGTTAAAAAAGTCTTATACTTTTCTGTAAACAGACTATTTCCAGTCTACACTTTGGGCCTGATTTACTAAAGCTCTTCAAGGCTGGAGAGGATACACTTTTATCAGTGAACCTGGATGATCCAGCAAACCTGGAATGGATTTCCTAAAAGTCATTTGCTATTTGTTAGCAAATGTTTCCAATCCTGGACCTGATCCACTGCAGGTTTGCAAATGCAGTAGTAAAGTTAAATGAATGCCTTGCTCTATGCCGCAAACGGGAAAAGTGATGAGTTGATGTAGTGGCCATTATACAGCATTATATATAATTTACCTAATGTGGGAATGACAAAGATGTTTGCAGATTTAGGGCTCATGTAGAACTCATCATTACTAGGAATACTATCATGTCACTTCTAGCATGAAAGCCTGGGTTTAATCTCTTTTTCTCCTGATGAGCATTGTCACCACTTTGGAGTGATTTCTTCTTTCTTCCTGCTATGTCCACATGGCAGCAAAATTGGAGATTTTTCTCTCCAATGGATCACAGATGGCACAAAAACTGACTGGGGTTTTATCCATTTCTTACTCAATTCATAGATATGTAGATAAAAATGACTAACACTGGTATTAAATTCAATATGTGTTTATCAGAATTCCTACATTGTGATGGGTAGTATTTTCATATTGACAGTTGGGTATAAAAGTATATTTGATATTTTGTTTCTCAAATGTTTGAGGTTCTTATTGCAAAAATGCTATCCTTTACATCCAGACACCTACAGGTTATAAAAGTCAGGGGATTTTGTTGAATTTCTGTAAAATATAGACTGGAACTAATCTTATTTTCATTTTTTTAAATATTTTAATAAAAAAAATTATAATTATAATTTATAATTAATATAATAATAATTTATTAAATGATTGAAACAGAAAATATATTTATCACAGTAATTATTTTTGTGGGCCCTTTTTTTCCCTACAAAGTAAAAGAAGTTGGCATTTACCGATCTTGGCCAAATGTCAATTGTGGGTCTTTCAGGACTTACTAAATGTTTGTTATTCTTTTTCCCAGACCAGACCTGAAACAATGTGCTGCACACTGAATAATTGAAGATAGTTGTGTGTTTACTGTATCAGTAGCCAACTTTGGGGAAAATGGAAGACCGTATTTCAGGTAAGGTACCTGATACCAAATTTGATGGTGATGAAAATGGTGATGAAAATGTTTCGACTTGGGATTGCTTTTCTGCTTTAGGGACTGGGCTTCTTTCAGTCATTTATTCAACTAGTCTGCATTATATGAAAATGTGCTTGAAGGTAATATGAAACCGTATTTTCTTCATAAGAAGGATTTAAAGCACATTAGTAAATCCACCAAGGGATGGCTCAATGAGAAGAAACGGAGGTTTGACCAAGGCAGCCTATAAACCTCAAATTTGCATTCCATTGCCATGTTGTAGGGGTTTAAAAGGGCAAAACCCACAAATACAAGGGTTCTTCAAAAATTTTCACACTTTTCTTTAACTATTTTTTAATACTAATTTCAAAAACAAATATATCACTTTTCTACATAGTCACCTTCCTTTGCGATGCATTTTTCCTGGTCACGTGACACTCTCAAAAACACGTCCAATTACTATCCCTCCGCACTAACTGCTTCCAGCAAAAAATATAAAAGTGCACAAACTTTTTGAAGACCCCTCCTTTATATCTACAGGATGCATTTTCTGTTAAATGGAAAACTACCAGTTTTTGGAGCCCAGTGCTATATTACATCTATTAAAATTGTTGTTGCATTTATAATTGAGAGGAAGAAGAATAATTGTTTTACCTTTACCTGTAGGTACTGTTTGAATGAAGATCTAATGTTTGTCTGTTTACATATTTTGAAAAAGTCAATTTCCACAAGTGCTTTTTTTAACATGACGTATATGTAGTGTAATAAAGGATAATTATGTTTCTGTTTTAAATATTGCCATAAGTGTCTGGAAGTGGTAGACCACAAAAATGGGCTGTTTCATAACTTAGTTTTATTGTCTGTATAAAATTAAAATGTTATTGTGATATCAAAGTAAACGTAAGGGTGTCTTTGGATCATGAGAAAATTGGGACTATAAAAGATGAGAGTTGCCTTTTATCATTGGTGCCTTGCTGTGAAATAATGCTGCCTTACACTCAATTGTAGCTTTTCTAATTGTTGAGGTTGTCCATGTGTTCTCTACTGGCATCAGTGAATCACTTAATTGGAAACTATTTCTTGTTATTTTCTTTTTCAAACACCTTATTTTACTGAGTCTCTGCCAAGTGTGATGTTATAATCTGTATAATGGTGCCGAGGATTCATATGTTAAATTGTGCTCAGAAGGAATGGTTGGGTCAATTGCTTTGTAGGCCTCTGAACCTTACATGGCAAGAAATGCGGGAGATTCCGATGGTATGAAAGAAAATTTTCTGTTTCTTATATGTTGTCATTTTTTTCTATTTAAATAATACCACAGCTCTTAAATAAAAAGATATTTATTTAAAGTGAAAGAAAATGACAATGATAAACAAATTTACAATAAATATCTAAAAGGAGTTCCTGAATAGTTACAAAGAAAAGTAATACGGTAGGCAGAGATACTCCTCTATAATCTGTATCTTGGCTGGACCCCAAAGAAAGAGAAAGAGTTTGGCTCTGTGCAGACCTTTTTTTTAATAACCAGGACCCCACATTCAACCACACTTATGCTTCCATCCCTCGGGTGTCCTCCAAATCTCACTTCTGGGATCTTCTGTCCATGTGTGCCTTTTGATATCCTCCAGCAGATGCCACTGTTGTATTGGGGGGGCCCCTGACTCTGTTGACCAGTTTGTCAAAGCTCCATTGATGGTTGATCAGATTGTGATATCCACAAACCAGGCATGGTAATTGCAGACGTTTTTGAAGTAGATCTCTGTCAGATATCATCTTCCATTATGGCTTCTTGGTCAATACCTCCAGCTGAGTCCCCCTGCCAGTTTTGTCTTTAGGGACATTCCAAAGTCAAAACCCACCAAGGCATGCCTACAGTGAAACAGAATTCACCATCTCAAGCAACCTATGCATAAATGTTGATTTTCAACCTTTATTGCTCTGCACTCCAACAAGGTACACAAGACCTAGATATGTCACAACATTTCTTTAAAGCGAAATCTTATGTCTGATGAACTGAACTTTTTTGTTTTCTTGCTTTAGTGTCTAAAAGCTGTGTGTGATTTGTTGTGCCACTGTGCCACAAGGTACTCCTGAACTCATATAATATCATCAAAACATTTATCAAAAAAAGCACATTTTCTTGACATTTCTTTTTTTATGTTGAATCCTATTCATTCAAACATATTTTTGTAATGTTTAGTGGTACTGTATAAATTAAAAAAAAATTATAAAGGAAAGAACATTGTGGAAAGAACTTTTAGGCTTATGTTCATATGAATGCATACATTTGACATGAAATTGTTACATAGTTTTAGATAAACTGGGTTCCTGGAAAAATAAATCAAACTGGGTCCCTCTGCTGGAATACTATAATGTATACATAATAACATGTAATAAATGAAATACAATTTGTATATGACTAAGCCCAAAGATGTTTGCTAAACTGTCTAAACCACATCCAGAACAACAGTGCTGCAACATTACTGGGGCCAAGACGGTCATGGTATAGAAGTAAGAGCAATGTAGAGAGCTTTCAAGCTGAAAGATGCAGATAATGTCATGATATTAAACTAATAGGTATATCTATAGCTAAAATTGTTTCCTGTTTTCCTTTACTTCTTCTCTAGACACAACATGAGAACAAGTGTCCCTACTGGATGATTTCCTTTTACTGTTGTGCTGGCAACCACATTTTGATTTCCCTCACTTCCTTGCCCCATTGTCATTGGTCAAAACAAACATGATGAGAGAGGGAATCAAATTAACTGGAAAAAGACAGCAACAAAAACTCTTGATCATCCATGTACTATCCAACACTACCTACCTACTTACCTACAGCAAAAAAATATGCACTGCAAAACAATGGTAAATCTGATTGATTTAAAACTGTAATTCAGACCAAAACATTATTTATGGGGTCCAATGGCCTTTTTTGTCTTTGACCACTGTTCCCTAAAACACTGTGCCAGGCTGCATGAAATAATAATAAAGGAATTTTCTGAGAACTGTGTGCTGACATTTTTGCATCAGCAATAAAAACCTGAAGTGGTTCCATTTACACTTCCATTATTATTTTTTATTCCATTTATAACTGTTCTTTATACACTTTACTCGTATTGGAAAATGTTGCCATATTTCTTCATTCTATTAGCCCACATACTCAAAAGCAGAGCTCTCACATTGCATTTTGTTAGTCACTATTCATGTAGCACTACTACTTCTATATAGAGAATATAACACATTGAAATCAATTTCAGCAAAGAGCCTGATTAAACCTGTCCAAGGCTGGGGAGGATACACTTTTATCAGTGAAGCTGGGTGATCCAGCAAACCTAGCCTTGGAGAGTTTTAATAAATCAGGTCCAAAGTAACTGATTTAAAGCTGTCTAATCTGAAGCTTGATATAACGTTTTACAGATACGTAGTTGCATGTTAGTGGGATCACAAACATAACAGCATGCAGCTGAGCCCACGCACAGACTAGTATTATAAATACATAGGGTACAACACAACATATACAATTTATCATGAGATTCTATTCACTTTTTTATAACTCCCAGCTTTAGAACTGGAAAGAAGGATCTTGTTGCATAGTTGAGATACAATGAAAAGTGAATGAGGCTACATTATGCAAAATATTAGTGTGGCTTAAAGGGACCTAAATAAGTTTGTTCTCAACTTATTAAATTTTTCACTGTAGAAATATGCTGCAGTGATTGTACCCACAAAATGCTGCTTAAAATAAAGAATAGAAACAAACTGCTATTAGTTATAGTTATTTGGCAGAACATACTTTGTTTTTGTAAAAAAGACTTTTTCCTTTTTTCTCCTAGCTTTTTTTTGGTGTGAGGATGAACAGGTCAGCAAACACTAACGAAAACTGTGGGCCTGATTGGTTAAAGCTCTTCAAGGCTGGATACACTTTCATCAGTTAAGGCGGGTAATCCAGCAAACCTGGAATGGATCTGGTCCAGCATTGAAAACATTTTCAAACAAATAGCCATTGACTTTGAAGAAATCCATTCCAGTATGCTGGATCACCCCGCTTCATTGATGAAAGTGTATCCTCTCCAACCTTGGAGAGCTTTAATAAATCAGGCCCTGTGTATCTATCAATACATAAACATACACAAGCAAACATCCTAAACTATTACCCTAAATTAGGCATAAACATAATACATAAAATAATATACCTAATTGTTACTTGGCTTTATATCAGGCACTTCAGTTCCAAATCTTGTTGCATATGTCTACTTTTCTCAGGTCCCTAAAAGAGTCAGTGAAACATAATGATATTTTTTATCATGTTTCCAGTTTCCAATCCAATTGTTTACTCAAATCAAATCATAGCTCAAATTATTAGTAAGAGCGATTTTTTTTTGGTTGCTGTTTTTGAAGTTTCAATAGGAGCATGCCTGACTGAGAGGAGATGATTACTGTCATGCTGTCTCTTTAGTTATTCTATTTTGCTCTGGGATTTCTGGCCATTTACTTGATGTTTACCTGTAGAACTAAGATTGTATTAAGACATTGTAGTCAGTTTAAAAAAATGCATACAAAATCAAAGTAATTTTTTCCCAAGATAATTATAGTTATAGTAATGGTGTGTAGATGAACAGGGACATTAGCAATATGATTCACAGTTATAATTTGCTGCTCTGTGAGAAGCATTCAGTAGAGGAGTCGTTTTTTCAATGGCTAGCCATAAAGAATCCAGGTTCAGGGAACCTGTTCTGCTTTACCAAGGAAATATGATTGCTAAGAAACTGTTAAATATCCTGGAATATGAAGAGTAGTCAGAGGCATAACACATCATGTAAAAATATTTACTTCAAATTAGCCATATATTTGAAGAGGAAGTTGTTGGGCCTTTTTTTTAAATCTCTCCAAGACTAGGGAAGATAGACTAATATGGGGGAACCTGGGCAATGCAACAAACCTGGAATAGATCTGGTCCAGGATTGAAAACATTTAACAGCAAATGATTTTTAAGAAATGTATCTAAAGTTTGCTGGATCCCCCAGATTCTCCCATGATAGTCTATCTTCTCCAGCCTTGGAAAGCTTTAATAAATCGGGCCCTACTGCATTCAGTTTAAATTATTTTCCCCAATTGTATTGACAAATGGACAATTTGTGAACAAAAATGTATCAAAATAAACCTATTCTGATCAGAAGTGAACAGTTATTATAACTGAAACCCTGCTTTCTGATGGCACAGAATCATTTAGTTAAATTATTTTATTATTATAAATGTATTTTATTTGTTATATAAAAACAGTATTAGGTTTATTCAAATCTGGCTATAAAAAAATAAATTATTTTTGTTGGATTTTTTTAAAATCTCTTGAATAAAAAAAGTGAAAAAGAAATTCTTTTTTTGTTAAACACATTTTCTGAAAAACCAAAATGTACTGTTTATGTATCACAAAATGTATTTTTTAATAATAAAACTTACATGTAAGTATCTGTAAGTATTTGTGTTAAGATAAATGTATTAGGAAATGTTTTTGTACATCAACAACCAACTTCATGCTGCGTTACTGTATGGTTAATTATGTGCACAAAATAACTGATTGGCAAACAACACCCCTTACAGCTGTCTATTTATATGCCTGTGTGCTGTTGATTAGAACTAATCCTTCATTTGATGTAAATAGGGATCTAACCACTTAAATAGAACCAATTGTTTAACATTTCTAGAAAAAAGAGGTGACAAATTAAGTGCTTTGACTTGCATATCTATTTATAGCAATGTGAAACATATTCATGTTAGACTGCAGTAATGTTTTAGTGCTGCCTTGTGTTGCTTATGACATTAAATCAAAAATTATGAAAATCTAATAAAAATAGCATAGTCATTTGATTTTTTATTGTAAATTCTTTACAATATTGAGAAATGAGTGGATTTCAAGCATAGAGAACATTGTTACAGTTTGTTGCATCTTCTGTCCGACAGATTATAACATTTTTGGACAGAAGGTTTAACTAGAATAAACTAGGGTAGAATAGAAGGTTATGTAAAAGGTGATCATCCCTTACCTTTAAACAAGGAAAGGGAATAAAAACAAAGATGGAAAGGATTTATACATGATACACTTTAGAGTTCCCTCTGCCCTATCCATGCTTGCTATTATAATCATGTCTTGAGCTGTGTGTTGCATGAGCTGCATCATTACTCTAGGTCAGTGATGGCAAACCGTTTAACATTTTATCGCAAAGTGCCAACACTGCAAGTTAACCTGAATACTTGGGTTTTAGTTTAGAAAAAACAACTCATACATTAACATCTTTTGTCTTAAAAGAAAAACATATTAACAGAGCTTTCAATGATACAAACAAATTTTTAATGAATGGTAAAAGTTTGAATTTGGCATGCTTTTAAACAATTATTGTGATTTTTGCTGTTGTATACATGCTGATAATTTGTCCAATCTTGGCTCATACTTTGTAAGTTTGGGAGCAACACATGCAGCACTCAGGTCTTCTGTTAGTCTGAAACCAGATGTTGGCCTCTCTAGTAATTTAACTCCCCTAGCGGTCTAATTCTGTCCAAATTTCCATGCGTTACAATTTTTTTGCATGGAAATTTATTTTACATTGTAGGCTATAATTCCTGGACATAACTCCCCAAATTATGTCCAATAGTTAATGAATGTATAACTTTAAAAAATAAAAATCTGGTAAAAAAAACGTAATATAACTGTACAGTAGCATATATAATATAATTATTTATATATTATATGAAGATTTCTTTGTATTGGACTCAATACAGCTATTTTGTATTGAATCTGATCCTGCACGAACCGGCGCCCGCACCGATGTTACAGGAAACCCCGCAGATCTCGGCTCTTCACTGCGCACCTGAAGATGGGAGGGTAAAGACATGTCCAGGACCTACGGGGACCAGAAGGACAATGGGGGACGACAACAGAGCAAGGTAAGTGGGGTTTTTCTTAGCTTAAGGCAACCGTGAGTGAGGGATTACCGTTAGGGGTATAAACCACTTTTTCTGGTCTTATGTCTTGTGATAAAAAGCCTCCATCACAGCATTGCAGATATTGTAGATATCTATCCCTTGTATTCTTTCAGGCAAAGACACCAGTTTCACCAGCTCTTCTGTCATGATGCCACCAACAGCATAACGCAAAATTACTGCTAGCCTTGCATGATTATTTTACTCTCTTTTTATGAGGAAGTAAGTACACAGGTAGACAGTGGAGTAGCACTTGATATAGTGTACTTGGACTTTGCTAAAGCGTTTGACACTGTACCCCACAGACAGTTAATATGCAAGTTAGAGTCAATAGGTTTAGAAAAGTCAATCTGTAAATGGATAGAGAACTGGCTTAAAGACCGCATCCAGAGAGTTGTAAATAATGATTCATACTCTGAATGGTTTACAGTTATTAGTGTTATATGTAATGGAATTATGTCTATGCAGGATGTCTATAATCTACAAGCAGACCTGGATGTACTGTTTGATTGGGCAACCAAGTGGCAAATGATATTTAATATAGATAAACTTAAAGTTATGCACTTGGGAGCTAACAACATGCATGCTTCATACTGTCTAAAGGGAATACATTTGGGGGAGTCATAAAAGGAAAAGGATCTGGGGGTTCTGGTAGATCATAGACTTAATAACCGCATGCAATGCCAAACTGCAATCACTAAAGCTAGCAAAGTACTTTCCTGTATTAAAAGAGGATTAGACTGCAGAGATGGAGACATATTCCTGCCCCTGTACAAAGCATTGGTCAGACCACATCTGGAATATGCAGTCCAGTTTTGGGCACAAGTTCACAAAAAGGACATTGTGGAATTGGAGAGAGTGCAGAGAAGGGCAACTAAACTAATAAAAGGAATGGAGGAACTCAGCTATAAGGAGAGATTAGCTGAACTGAATCTATTCTCCCTTGAGAAGAGACATTTAAGGGGGGATATGATCACCCTGTATAAATAATTAAATGGTCCATATAAAGAACTTTCTTCCCCATTATTCACTTTGAGATCATTACAAAGAACAAAAGGGCACTCTTTGCATCTGGAGGAAAAGAAGTTTAAGCTCCGGATAACGAAGGGATTCTTCACTGTAAGGTCTGTGAAAATGTGGAATCGGCTCCCTCGGGAAGTAGTTCAGCAAGTTCTATAGATTGCTTTAAGAAAAAGCTGGGTGTTTTTCTAGAAGCACAGAAGATAACTGGGTATTTGCCTCATGGAATCAGGAAGGAATTTCTTTCCCCTGTTGAAGCCAATTGTACCAGTTTTTTTTGCCTTCCTCTGAACCAACTATGTCTTATAGGGTTTTATATATGGGATATCAAGTGGTTCCCTAGTGGTTGAACTTTATGGACTTATGTCTTTTTTCAACTTAACCTCCTATGTAACTATGTAACAGAACCAATCCATAACCTGACACCAGCAATGAGCACCAACCTGATAAGAACATAAGAAGAGCCTGATGGATCAGGCCAATGGCCAATCTAGTCTGGCTCCTGTATCTCACAGTGGTCCACATCTATAATGAGGAGGTAGCACATAGCCATGAGGGCTAGTAACTTGTGATAAACTTTTCCTCCAGAAATTTGTCCAATCCCCTCTTAAAGGCTAGATGCCATCACCACAGTGCAGAATTACCACCTTCATTTATTTTGGTAACTAAGACATTGTCACTAAAACAGAAAATGATCAACATCTTCCTACTAGGGTGCAGACAGCAATAATAATAATAATAATAATAATAATAATAATAATAAATATTATTATATCTCACATTACAGGATGCAGGGAGTTTTACTAAATGCATGCCAATTGTATACCAATGCAGCACATTGCACACATTTTTTTAAGTACTGTGGACAGCATCACACAGTTACAAGGTTCCCATTACATTTTAATAGACACTTACTTTCTTCCACAAGCTTTGTGGTCACCTGGTTCTAGCTGGGTATAGCAGACTAGTACTTCTGCCCCCGGGTTCTGTAGCTCTGTTCAGTGTCTTCAGCTTTCATATTGTACTTTCCATAACTAGGACAGAGCAAAACAAAATCCCCCTCCATGTGTGCCTACCCCTTCTAATACTTTTTACACAGAAACAGTCTAGGGTTCACATAATGGTTTTAAATCACCATTAATGAAGTTTGAAGACCATGAAGAAGTCTGAAGTCATGACTGAGAACTATTGAAGTCTAAAGATCAATATGATGGCCAAACATGGTTAGGAGTCAACAAATGCACCCCACATTTTTTTTGCTATATATAACAAAAATCCCTAATCCATGGATTTTTTGGAAGATAAAAAAGACATACATTTATATAAAAGAAGTACATATAAAGGATAAAAAATTATAAAAAGATATAAAATACCTTTTTAAAAATGAGTTGTAACATCTGTATGAATATAAAGCAATGTACACTGTGCTATATCTAATAAAGAACAGCATTAGCAAATCTAGGACAGGAAGTATAACACCTCCCTCTTCTCCTCATCTCTGTAACATAGTGGGAAGTGTTCTGAAGTTCACAAAGGTAACTGTTACCACTCATATTTAATAATAAATTGTATTTATAAAGGGCCAAAGGAGCTTACAATCTGTCATTATTATTCTTACTGATAACTGTGCAGCACAGGTAATGTCACCTTGTAAATTTTGCACTAATTGAAGAAATATAACAATACATTTTTGAATATACATTTACAAATAACTAGAAGGCAACACATACAAAAAGTTAATTGGTATAGATTACATAAACTTTAGGCATTATATACCACATACAGTTTCTAATAAATAAAATAAGCGTAATACAATATATTATAATGTAAAATATTATAATATACAGTTTGCTGTGTATGAGAATGTATTGTACACTTAGTTCATGTACAGAGCTTGTACTTTTCAAGGATGAACATAAATACCTAAAGTGGAACTAAACCCACCAATTATATTCTGGCTACTATCACATGTGTATTCTACATTCAATGCATGGCTCCACTGATTACGGTTACATGTACCAGTGTATTTATGACTTCTCTAAAACAATATTTTAAGCTCTTAAATGGAATGTATCAAATGGCAAATGTACTTCTAAATAGAGGCTAAGAGGGTGCAGGCCTTAGCTGCAAATTCAAAGAAGGGTTTATTTGCACTTTAAAATCAACCACTGAATGTTTTTTTTTATTTAGTTTAATTGATAAATATGAGTTTATAAGGAAGCATAACCTATCTGTCAACAAAAGAATAAACTGCTATAATTCAAACCTTGTCTATAAATGAGGTTTCTGAAACATTTCTGATCCTCAAACTATGGCCCTAATTTATTAAAGCTCTCCTTGGCAGGAGAGAATACACTTTCATCAGTGAAGCTGGGTGATCCAGCAAACCTGGAATGGATTTCTTCCAAGTAATTTGCTGTTAGTTAGAAATGAACCAGATGCATACCAGGTTTGCTGGATCACCCAGAATCACTGATAAAAGTGTATCCTCTCCAGCCTTGGAGAGCTTTAATAAATCAGGCCCATTAGCTGTACAATGTACATGTATATACAAACGTATGTGTCCCCCTGCCTATGTATGTGTTTATCTAGAATTTATAACATATATTTTCAGTAAAACAGTACTGACCAAGTACAAAGATCATCACAATAAAGGAAGAGGTTAGGATCAAATCTCCTGTCATGTTTCCTCTCTCGTGTCTGTTAATCCAAAGACACAGAACTACAGCGGCAAAACTATTTGTGTAATTCCAATAGAGAAATTACAGATATTACAGAGTTCAGATAGACATAGCTGTCACCTTTTGGTCTAAAATAGGTGTGAGTGGGGAGATAAAATGACTTATATTCTGAAGATCACTCATCATATTTTTGACCATGTTGACCAAATACTTACAGATAAATGCGTGGATTAAATGCTACTGTATAAAGGAAAAACTACAAAATGATTGGTATCTTGTTCTCAAATTCTCAGCTATAGCAGGAAAACAAGAATGCATATGCACAATTTTACGTTTTCTAAAAACAGAAAACATGTTCTTGAATTTCTGAACTCTGTTCCCATGACTTCAGTGTTACTCTTTAACTCTTACCTTACTAACTGCTTGACTACTGCTTGAGTACTAGAAATGGTGGTGTCCTCTAGTTTCTGCAATTGTTTCTAATGAGACAGACACTGGGTATGCAGGGAGCACAAGGAAAGTAACATGGGGTAACATACCAAATGACACCAGTAACTCAAAATGTATTTTATAGAAGGAAAAAAAAGATAACCTCTTAGATTGTAAGCTCTTTTGGGCAGGGTCCTTTTCTCCTCCTGTGTCATTGTTTGTATCTGTCTGTAATTTGTAACCGCTATTTAACTGACAGCGCGGCATAATATGTTGGTGCTATAAAAATACAACACAATGCAATAATATTTGCAATAAGTGAACCAGTGCAATTTAAGGTAAATCCTGGTATACACAAATCGGTTTTCTCATCTCTAATTAGAAGATTACATGTCACAACAGTGACATTGTTCATTTATAAATACCCTGCTGACTCTTATTAAATTACTTCCACTGTTAGCTGGAAAATTAAATGTTAATTTTATCCCTGCTGTTGGATATATTATGAATAAGTAAACTGCACTATCACAAATCAGAAAGAGTAATTCCTTCATGTTTATTCAACTCCAAAATTCCAACTGCCTCTAGACATGCACACATCATATACTCTGATTTACAAGCTATATGATTAAAAATGCTGGTGAACACAAGTAGATACACAGTGTATTAAATCAAGAAGTCACCACGGCTGTAACTCAGTCCTGGAAGGTATTACATCAATATTAAACACTGCTTTCCTGCAAGGTTTGGTTAAATTTGATGCACTGCAAGTCCTTCTGGCATTTCATAATTAACTTCTTCTTCAAATTAGGCACTGCTGTTTTTTTTAATTTCACTGATACTGGTAACCCCATGTAAATGCCAGGTAAAGGGTTGATAAGTAATTATACACAGACATTTGCATTAACTGTTGGTTAATTGTTTTAGTTTAAACAACTTTCATCCCAAAATGTCAGTTATGTTTTTTAAAAAAAAAAGGTTGTTGAAAGGTATTCATGTACCTGAGGTTAGAAGGAATTTTATCATCCGTTTTACCTCCTGCACCTTAAAACTATAGTAGTTATTTTACCTAAAGCAGACCTAAACTCAAATTTTTACCTTACATAAATCCTTTTAGGTGAAAATTACCTTCTATTTTTGGGGGCGGGGCTTGAAAAAAGGTAAAGCCCCTCCCCGCGGTGTTCAAGACAAAATAGGAGAGCAGAGCCTCCCGGGATACATATGTCACGCATCCTGGGAGGCATCTGGCTGCTTCTTCTGCGCATGCCCAAACTCGGGCATGTGCAGAAAGAGCACAGTGAGATCAAAACCCATTTTTCCCCCATGCACTGCACAGGGGCGAAATCGGATGACGTAGGAAAAAGGCTAAAGAAGATAGCGGCACACGGTGGTTCTTCTGCACCAGGACGAAGGAGGATACCGGGACAATGCGGGTTTTTTTTTTGTTCAGCTTACTTCTTCTTTAAAGGAAACCTGTAAATATACTATAATATTAATAAGCTATTTTATTTGCATAGAGGAAGATTTAAATGAGGCCATGGTATACACCCACCGTCTTGCTCTTCTCATCAAAAAAAATAAAACAAATATAGACTTAACCCCCTAACCGCTAAGCCCGTAATTTCTCGCACTAAATATTTTTGCTCTTTTGGATTCATGATATCTACTAGACCCTTGTTCGGACATATTTCTGTAAGTTACAGGTCTACAATTTAAAAAAAAAATTTCATGAAAAACAGTGTACCACTTTTGGTACAGAAATCTAGTTATCAGTGAAACCCCCAGGTGGTTAAAATGAACAAGCACTGAACACTGTTCTGTTTATCTCAATGAATGGGGGAGGACAAGTGGAAGGCACCACACTGCATCCGTCATAATAGGAAATAACAACAATTAGTGGTTGTTAGTAGTGATATGACATAGGTGGGTTAGTAAACAAAGTCAACCACTGTATACATGCTAGAAGTTTGCTTGAGATCGACAATAATTTAGCATGTGTCACTGCTGTAAAAAAAATCGATTTACATCTTTTAGGTATTGTACCTGTGTTAAAAAGGCCATGCATTTATTTCCCTTGCCTAGCTGACACTTGGGACACTCTGAACACAGCTCATTTCTTTTTATTTTATCTTTCTTTTATTTTTATCTTTATCTTTTAATTTTTTATCTGACTTTTCTATTACTGTAATTCTCAATTCATAGTATAATAACCTTTATAGTAATTATAAAAAAAAAAATTTTATTGTTTATGTTAAAGAATAAGTAGAACTGATGATGTTTGAAATGGAAGTAAAGCTCCACTTTTGTAATGCTTGATCATGCAGTTCATTATTGCAGAAAGGGACAGACAATGCTTGCAGAGTGCCAGCCCTAGTTGCCTGGAAAACCCAACAATCCTGTCTTCCCTTATGTGTGTATGAATGAAATAAGTTCATCCCGGCAAAGCCAATAAAGAGGGCTGAAGATCAACTCTAGGAGGAAGAAGAGAAGGAAGATGGAGGCGCCCTGTAATGGAACACTAGTATGTGAATCTCACAAATTTAGTTCTGCTTTAACATTTACCTCCTAATTAGAAGCATAAGGAATGATTTTCTAAAGAAACATAGCAAAGGCATGTCTCTTGCAAGGGATATCTCTACTTAGCTTAGTAAATAGGTGATAATTCATCTTGGTCAGTGAATGGTCTAAATTCTTTTAATAAACTAGCCCCATCGTTTAGAAATTCTATATACACTGGTTTCAAGCTCTAGCTTAGGTCAAGTTAGGATAGGAGGTCATTGAGCTGTAAAATCTGCAAAAGTATACTGAAGTCAAATCTCATGGATTTATTTTTTTTATGTGCTGTCAGGGAAATTTGAGATCTGAAAAAGAGAAGGATAAAAAGAAGACATGGGTATTTTATGCATTTATTACACAAAAAATTGAGGATATGCATCAGTGTATTGTTTGGAATTTAAAGGACTCCTATAGCTAAAATTCCTGTTGCTGCTTTGGGCAAATCTGATGATGTTACATTATGTTCAGCAAACAACACCAATATTCACACACACTCACAGAATATATAGTAGGCTATTTTATAATGTCCTAGTGCACCAATGACCAGCTACAGAGGAGTAGGGGGCTGAAAAACATGTTAGGTGCTGGCAGCCAGGCAGGTGTCCCCCTGACCCCCAGATGACATGGAGTATGCCCCACTTGCAATAAATTCAGAGCCATCTGTCATATCAGTGTGAATATTTGTATTATTGGGCAGCACAATGCTGCTAATATTAGGCAGAAAACACGTGTTATGCCCCATACCATCATCAGATGAATGCCAGATGACTGTCGCTGGAAACCATCTTTCGTGATCGATTCCAGTGATAGTCGAACAAAAGACTGCTGTACACACAATACTGTTCTTTGGGGAAGGATGAGCGAGCAGCACCCTGGTGTGCTCTCTTCTATGGAGTGCACAGCAGTGCTTCCTGATCAGGCATTCATCAATGCGCTGCGGATGATCATAGATCAATGTCAGCTGATCATTGTACACGTCAGATTTCCTCACAAGAGCACATTGGTGGGTCTGGAGCGACAATTCAATGACTTGTGCAAGTAGCTTTGAAACCAAATGTTTTTTTATTTTTGCAGTGGAGACTAGAAGTTGTGTGGGTGACAGAGCAAATTCGTGTGCAGTTAGGAGATTGAAAATCACTGCAGGCAAGGTTACTCTAGACCAGTGTTTCTTAACCAGAGTTCTGTGAAATAGTGGGGTTCTTCCAGATGTTGCTAGATGTTCCTTGACTCTCAGACCAGTTTATTTGATATCAATGATCATTTTGGCAAAGATAAGAGGAAGGATGACATTCTTCACATTGGCCAGAAATGTAAGAGGTTTTTCTAACTGACCGCCATGTTTAACGTAATGTAAGCTGTTGATATTCTAATTAGAGCATTGGTTCCCTAAGACCCAAACATTTTTTAGGGGTTCCCACATGTTAAAAAGGTTAAGAAAAGCTGCTTTAGACTGTTTTAAATGTCTACTAGGCAACACTGCAGTGCTGAGGTGCTGAAATGCTGCTTATTTCTCCTTTTGTTATTATAGTAGAACCTTTGTTGGAACTAGCAGTGGGCTGCTATCATTGGTAGGCTTTGCACTCAGATGTGACCATTGAATCTTAGTCTATATCCTTTATCAGTTTTACAGTTAGTACATTTGTAGCCACAAAACCATTTTGGTTACAGCTGTTAGTTTCATCCCTATATAGATTACAATATATCTGGATATGTAGTTACTTCATGCATCTTTCCGCATATTTGTGAATTTTACAACATTGATTCCACATCTGGTTGACACAAAGCTGTTTCAGTCAACATTGTACATTTCACTGGGTATCTGGGTGTTTATAGTAAATTTGGCTTCAATGTGTACAGTTGTGAACAGAAGATTTTATTCCTTCTTTGGGTGACACAAAACTATTTTGGTCACTGTGCTGTCTGTCAACAGTATAACGTTTATATAGCAGTAATTCTGCTCCCCTTGCTGAACACTTTTAGTATGGCAATATGTTCCTCTCTGTCTGCTTTTGTCAGATGATAGAGACACATCTATAAACTTAATTCCACATTTAGGATTGTAAAAATCCATTTCTGCTACTGTAGTTTATTTAAACCCCACAAAATAATATGTATCTGGAAATGTTACTTCTACTAAATATGTTTGTAAACAAGAAATTTGATTTCACATTTAGTTACCATTGGTAATTGTTAAAAAATAAAGTAAACTTTAAATGTGCTCTTTTGTTTCAACTGCACAGTGGATTAGCAAAGAGGTTTTTTTATTCACTTCTTCTTAAGAACACCACTGATAGCTCTTATCCTAAATTTTGGGCACATTCCACAACTACATTCCACAGGAGTGAAATGAATGGGTAATGGCTCAAGGCTTGGGGTGGTGGGGTTTGGCTACCTGTCACCCTGTACAACAACTAACCTGTAATAGGGCTTTGCAGACCACAAATGTAGGCATTTCTGCAGTCTCTTATATGTGTTGCTGCCTTTCCATTACAACCTCAACAAGTTAAAGATAAAATAAAGTGGATTACCTAAAATTTATCAGCTCAAACCACCTCCCTCTCGTTCAAAGATTAGCTTACTTTCAATAAGCCATGTACAGGCTTCTTATTATTTTTCCCAAAATAAATCCAATGCACTCTCTGAAGCAGTCTACAATGATTGCAGAAAAAAAATACTTTATGATTTCATCTCAGGGCTGTTGATGGAGGACTCAACAAAAGCAGAGGTAGAGTCTGAAGACATTTCATGCTCTGATGAAAATCCCTTAGTTTCATCCAAAAGAGGAGGATTGGTGGAAAAGGAAGAGCAGGATGAGTCAATGTGCCCAATCAGTCTTCAGAAATAGAAGAGCCACATCCTGGGGCCTACCATGAGATCAACTCTAGTCAGGAAGAGGAAGAAAAAGTATAAGCAAGAAACCCTGCCATTCTTCCAAAGTCAATACCATTTGGTCATTGCCCAACAATATAAGTGAAGTGGCTTTGACTAAGGAGGTAAGGCTTCCTCTATTTCATTTGCAATGGTCACAGCTCCACCGCTAATAGCAAACAAGCCATAAGCAGCAGTGGCACCAACACGAATAGGGAACATGGTCAAATGGAAAAGTTGAAAAATTTTCAGGTAGTGGTGACCAGGCCCAAGCACAAACAATACTGACTGGTAGTACTTTGTCATGATAATCAATGGATATATCAGCTCCAGATCAGATACTTTCATCCTCAGTAAAGACCAAATCGACTATTGGGTGTCCTAGATGAACATAGTGGGGGAGGACTTTTGGAAAATGCAAAAGGGGTGCTGGTTTGCCCTGCTGCATATGTCTTATGAGGAAGGGTGTTCACTGCAGTTTTGGAGGTGATGACAGGCAGGGTCAAACATCAACCTGTGCACTAACAATGTTGACCACCTGGTCCTTTATTAAAATGAACCACGCTTGGATATCTGAAGACTTGTACACACTTTCGGTTGTATTCCACTGATTAGCTGCAGCACACTGCTGAGTCTTTATGACAGACCATATGTATAATAAATTAAGAGCACACACTCTGCCCTCCACCTGGTGCTTCTTCTGTTGCTTCTGCTGCTGTCTCTAAAGCCTGCTGCTATCTCTTAAACCTGAATGGTGTATGTGTGTGGGGGATAATGCCAAGACATACAAATATGTGCAGGGAACTTGAGCATTCTTTGTTGGAGAAGAATTGTGGGGCAAGTTGGACTGCCTGTGACCTGTACCTACTTCCTTTATACCGAACAGTGGTGAGGCTCCCTAGCATATTGCTAGCATGGGGTATTTGACCTTTGCTGACCCGACAAATACTGTTAAAACAATTAAAAACTAGTTATCAATTGTTACTCTTTTGCACCCAGATTACATTTCACTAGTAATGTAGGAAGCTTTAGCTAGGTTAAAAAAAACAGAATACAGTCAGACGTGACTCTAGAAATTTGGAAAAATAGATTTAAGGTTTGCATACACTTTAATCCATTTACCTTTTTTTAACCTATCCAAGTCCTATTCATTGACATGTGGACACAGGAATGTGTCCTGGTTCTCTAGAAGCAATGTGATTAATTGAAATACACTTTAAAACTGTTATTGGTATTACTCACAAACACACATCTAGATTCTTTTTTTTATAATACACTGAGAATTCTTTCCTCTTTTGAATTATGAACAGATGCCATTTTGCGGCATGTCAAGCTCTGGCACCTCTTCTTTGTCTCTAGTCAAGTCAACACAGATTTCTCCTGTGCCTAATGAGCACACATTTGCTAGGGCAGTACAAAATTAATTTTGAGTGCAGTCATTTTGAATAATTATCTGCTGTTTTTCAGGCAGAAAACAGTGTTGAAAGCTGCTGACTTTATGTAGCTTTCTGCTATAAATTCTGTCATTTAAAATATACCTGTCAGCAGCCTAAAGGAACAAAACAAGCTCCAGCATTGCAATGTGGGACTTTCAAACACCGCTATTGTACACCTTATAGCCTTCAGTCTTAAGTTATGTACACACAGATAATTGTTTCCCAAGATGAATGGATGTGCTCATCTAAGATGAAAATCTAGCATGTGTATAGCGGTCCCACGGTGGTGTACATCAATGTGCTCTGGCACAGTTGTTCATCAATCTGCCCTGCCTCCTTCTGCCTGCTACATGAACCATTATACCAATAAGCTGGCCCTATTCTCTTTAAATAAAATGTGTCCACCAATGAAAACTACTATTAAAAGTTGAATCTCTAACATTGGCCAAGGACTATTTGCTGTTCTGATTTATAAGAGAACATATAAAGTTATGGTCATCTGCACCAGGCCCCAAGCAGCCATGTGGACTGTTATATGTTATCTGTATTCCACTACTTATACATTTGAAATAAGTTGAATGGGGCATTGGTGTACAGAGCCAATGAAAGTATAGATGAAGGGGTGGGTAACAAGAGGGGTTCCTATCTTTTGTCCTTAGTGGTATTCTAAATTGCCTAGCCTGGGTTATGTAGTAATTATGTAGGGTGAAAGGATATACAGGCTTTTGGAGGCAAAATTAGAGGTGAATATCATTATTTAAATATACTTCCAATGGAAGTACAGTGGTACCATGGTAAAAGTCCTTAATCTGTTCCAGATCCTTGGACTTATACCAAACAAATGTTACCATAAGAAATAAAAAGAAAATAAATAATCCGTTCCCATAAAAAGAAAATCCTATTGTTATTGGCATAATATATATTGATGGGCCTGTATAGAATAATTCAAACACCGCTTAATACTAAAATACATAAATACAAAAGCAATTAGATGAAATAAATGAAAATTTACCCTCATTTTACCTTGCTGAGAAGAGTCGACTTCCTACTAGGATGGTGCTGAGAAGGGAGGAGGAGGAGATGGTAAGTAATTCACAGAGAGTTATAGCGCGGGTTGTTCACTGAATGGTGGCAACTGGTGTACTGACGCTCGTGAGCAGTCGTGGCTTTGTCTCGAGAGAAGTAAACAAGGGTAGCGCGCGGTGTTATCACTCATTTTGACCCATACAAGTTCTAGAACAAAGGTTGTATACCAAGCAAGATTTTTCATGTCCAAACAGGACTTATACCAAGTTGGACTTATTCCAAAGCGGACTTATACCAAGGTACCACTGTATGCTTGTTTCCTTTGTGTCCTTGTTTCCTTTGTAGATAAGAATAATGTTGTTCTGTTACCTGTGCTTCTTTAACGACCAGCAAGGCCACCCTTTATGACAAAAGACTAATACCTAATTTTTATTGTAAAAGTTGAGATTTAAATATAGCTGCCTAAAACTCTGGATCTACTGACTGATTTGGCATGCAGTTTTCACTAAGGGTAATCTCTGCTTATGCATTTTTGATTACGCACTCAGCTAGAATTGCCTGGGGTAGTGCCAGGCTTACTTTAAACTAGAAAGAAGAATCACCTTCTCTAATCTAAGCAGCAGCTACCTAATGGACTTTGCGTGCAACCTAAAATATTTGTTTAACTTAGTTAAACTTTCCTAAAAATGAATAATTGAAAAAAGGGCCTAATACACAAGATTTACTGATTCTTCAGTTAGTAGTGTGGTAATTAGAGGAACATAATAGAGAATACAGACTACTGACGCAATGACTAATTATCAAATCCCCATAGCAACGAGGAATTGCAGAAAATATATGCTGTGTGTAGTGTTCCATTAAGTTATCATTCTTTATGAGAGAGATGTTCCTAATCCATTTATTAGAAAGTGCATTCATAAAGAGATGCATAATCATAACAAGGGTTAAAGGTTTATTAACCTCAACAAATAATTATTGACCCCCATATCAAATACACATGAGGCAAAGAGACAATATCTCTGTATATGGCACTACTTTAGACCTTATAGGTTACCTTAACTGCTCCACTTGCAGCTCCTCCTTCACACCTTGCACAGCCTGAAATGATGACAGCAGTACCGGGGACATCACTCCCCTGGTCATATGACAGGGGATTGGCTAGTTGGCTCAGGTTCTTTCAAAGGGTAGTAGGTCACATTCTTCTCTATTTCTGGAAGAGCAGAGTGTTCTTGCTGGCTTCTTCATGTTCTGCTGCTGAGAATCAGATAGCTGTACACAAGGTGACTATCAGGTGTCCGGGGATATATTTTGTGACAGGGCCTCTTTAAAACAGAACTAAGGTGGGTCGTATATGTATAATAAATTATTGTATATACCAGTACCCTAACACATTACTTCTTACACTGTCCTTCCTTTTACCCCAGTATAGAATTCCTAATAACCCTTATACTTAAATTATTCCTTACACTAACCCGCACATTATCATCAATACTTACATTTAACTTTCATGAACCCTCAAACTAATAATAATAAATCACAAACTAACCTTTCTTGTAACCCTAATACTGACCTTCCCTGTAACCCTCACCCTAACATTAAGTCTTACATTAAACACCCCTTCAAACCTCACCTGAACATTAATCCTCAAACTAAACCTTCTGTAGCCTTCACATTAACTCTCCCTGTAACCTCCACCTGAACCACTCCAAAATGTATTGTCACCGTACCTGTAGCTTTGTATTAACTGAATTAACTCTTCTGTAACCCTCAAATAACATTATTCCTCACATTAACCCTCTCTATAACCTTTACCCTAACATAAATCCTTATACTAATCCCTATTGCCTGCCATTATTCCTCAGGTTACCCAACCTGCTACCCCATCAATATTCCTCAAGCTACCATTTCTTGTGAGCCTAATACAAACCATACCTGGCATGTTCCGGAAGGGAACTTTACAGTTGCAGCCTCCATATTTCTCTCAGTACAGGATTTCTTTTTCCCTAAAAATAACCTTTATTAACATTTCACTTGATTAAATTAAAGTGAAAATGAATATCTTTTAAGATAAAATAGTTAATGTTTTTAGCCCTACCTATCCTGCCAAGCATAGTGATGGGACAGTGAGAAGGAGGCATCTGTAAGCCCACTAGCCACCATATTTACTGTCCATGCACCTAATCTCATACAGCATCTGGACTACTATGTGCTAGTTGGTAGCTTATATGATAAAAGGACTCCAGGCAACACACAAACATAAACTTTGACAAGCGATTAGTGGTGACAACAACAGTTATAAAATATCAGAACAGGAGCGATCCGTTACTTAGCTCTTGCTGACAGCCAATACATATAATAACAACAAGTTGATAGATTGATGGCATGATGTCATTGTTACAGAACATATCTTGCTTTTTAATGCATGTGATGTAAAGGAAATATGTACATTGAAGTGAATTAATGTGCAATTTATTCTTCTGCACCCTTCTTATCCTTTCAAAAGCAAACAATCCCAGCAAGCAATGCAGGAACTATTTATTCTTGTATGTCAGGACAGCGTTTCTATTTATTCTAGTCATTAATTAAGTCCTGACACTTTCACGGCACATTGAAGACTTTACATCCATCCCCACAGTCCGTTATCTACTTCCACATCTGACTTTCTTAAATATAATCCCATAACATGGCGTGCTAATAAAAGCAGATTATGGTTTGTTTTAAATGCACAGCTACTTTTCAACCAAATCAAACATGAGAAAGATTATTTAATTTATATAATGCTTCAGAGAGCCTTCTGACTCCTCTTAACATCAACTGACCTTTACCTATCTCTGTCCCATGCAGAATTCAGATGCAAATGTACAAATAATGAAAAAAAGATAAGAATATTGTAATCATATTGGTTTACTATAGAGGTTTAGGCTGTCCACTCTGCAATGGATAATAAACTTTGCTCAGGGGTTGAGGTGAAGCTCTACTGACACAAAATCACAATAATATATAATTATGCATATGAGGTGGGCTTCATTGGAAAATATATTTTTCTCTCATTTGCTAAGCTAAGTGAATGATCCCTTGCAAAGTAATCCTTCACTTTGTTATGTGACCGCTCTAAACTTCTACCCCAATTAACAATGTGTTCATTTGAAGGCTCAGTGCTGCCTTCTTACCTTGTAGTCGCTGACCCACAGATGCTATTATGATAAATACAGCCCTGTGTTCCATATTCTGTCCCTTTTGTACTGTGTTTGTGTTCCTTTGTCATTGCTTTAAATAAATCCAAACACCTAGTAAAAATTACCAATTTCATCCTTTAGTGCTGATGATCATCAATTGCAGCTTTCCCATGTACATGCAACTTCTCCAGTTATGGCTGCATGACATTTGTCATGGTGGGTTCTCTGATGATGACAACATTGGAACACTGCATAATAATATTAATTTTGCAGAGCATGGTATAACATGGTAGGACTGGACAACCTTACACCCTTCTTTCTGTACATCAGTAAGATTGTTCTGCTATCAATAATTGCTGCTGATCACATGCTTAAATTAAATGCAAACCCTTGCTTGCCATTTGTAAAATAAAATACTACTATCAACTTTTATTGCATTATTGATGATCACCTGTAGCCCTGTTAGCAGCCATTTCCATCTACATGAACTCTGTCCAGTGCCATCTGCATGGCATTGTCATGGTGGGTTTTCTGATGATCACAACAGCACAAAATACCCATAAAAGGACCACTCATAGTCTCTATTAGAATAAAAGCAATGGGGGAACAGTTATGGAGCTTTGTCACTCTATACTAGGAAGTCTCTAAACAAGGACATTAGTGGCAGGATCACCAGCTATATAATAAATATAACTGAAAATGACTTTTTACAATGACTTTACTTATTAAAGCTGGTATGACATGGCAGGGATTGGGTTTAGATGTGCTGTATTGCCAATGACAGGGTTCTCCTGAGCAGTGCCAGCCTTTTAGCAGGCACCCAATGAGGCTGTGATTTGCAGGCTGAGTTGCATGGGAATTGGCTGATGCTTGTATTGGTGTTGTGATGTAGAGAGAGAGAAATAAAAAAGACAGACTAGAGTCTCCTTCTCCCAGGGATCTGCAGCTGTGTGCTCCTCCTCCAGCCTCACCATTCACACACTGGACTATAGGAAGGACTTGCATCCACACTGATCTGTCATCCTCATCCCCAGGAGCCAGCCTGCAATCTCCTTCCCTGCCCAGGATTAGCCCATCGCTGGCTCATCACATCGCCCGCACAAAGGTAAGGCTTTGTATGGTGGGGAATGCTCTGCTGCCTATCATTGCTGGATTGCAGGCTGAGGTTTCAGCACCTGTCGCTGTCCATTGCTGCCTCCTATAAGGGGATCTGTCATGTCCTTTCCATTTCTCTGTAATAGGACACATCTCATGTATTGGGCTATAGGATCACAGCAGGCACAGCTCCATTCATTGTCTATGCAGCCATTGCATGCTATGGGTCTAGTTTAAAGTCAGGTTACAGATGATGCAGAGACCTCCAGGCTTATTCCCCCATAGCAATACTAATTTTGACAAGGCAGTAACCCATAGCAACCAATCATGTTGCAGCTTGCTGTACTCTGATCAGTTCAAAAGATTAGTTGCCATAGGGTATTGCACTTGTCTGATGCCCACGCATTTCAGGATGCGTTGCAGTCATAAACTGGGTTTGCTTGTATAAAAAGTAATTCAGTGCTAGGGATTTATATAGGAGAAAAGCAGTGGATGTGTTGTCACATGTAATGCTGGGGATGAGGGAGTAAATCATACTTTCTTCCTAGCTTTCCTCTGCAGTGTAATGCCACATTGAACAGTCTTTTTCCCTTTTTATGTCTGATTGGGATTGCAGACACAAGAGGGGTTTACAGGCAATGTTGGAGCTTTCCATTGTAGCCTTTGAATGGGACTGCAGGGTGGGCATAGAAGTGTGTGGGCAGTAATCACAGTCCTCATCCCACTCAACCTGTGATGTTGGCTTCCCATGCTTCAGGCAGGCAGCGCTGCCCATGTATATGCCCTGTGGCAGCAATAGGAGAATGTCAAGTTCTCACATGTTGACCAGAAAGAATATATTGCTCCAGGGCAGAGAGATTCATTGGTGGCACCAATTATCCATTGGGCTGCTCATTCATTGTGACACTACATCTTATTAGAGATCTTACACATATGTGCATTTTCGCTTTGATAATTGTGTCAGATTGCAAGGATTACAATTTATTTTGTGTAACACAATTTGCATATTCTTTATTTGCAAAGTATATGTATCCTTATTTGTATTGCTGAAGCTGATAAGCACACAACTTTATTATACCACTCTACCTGGATGTATTATTTTTTTCTTACTTTCCTGGTAATCTGGTTTACAATATAGAATACTGTGATAATGTGCAAAAAATGTATAAACGATGACCGATTTAAATATAGAAGACATGTAGTTAACGATTATACAGTGAAAAGACATTCCTTTCAATTCCAATA
Organism: Pyxicephalus adspersus; assembly: GCF_032062135.1. Taxonomy (NCBI): domain Eukaryota; kingdom Metazoa; phylum Chordata; class Amphibia; order Anura; family Pyxicephalidae; genus Pyxicephalus; species Pyxicephalus adspersus. The sequence goes on along the minus strand of NC_092862.1, from coordinate 46,835,111 downwards.
GACACATGCCTCATGTGCTAATCCTAAATTCATTATATATACTGCATGTTCTTTTTTATACTCTATATATGATGAGAAAACTATGTATATCACATAAAAAGGAAACACATAAATGTATTCACTCCATGGACCTTATACTCCATGAGAAGTCAAAGCATAGCAGAGATTTATCACATCCCTTAATGAATCTCCCAGAGTTTATTGCTGCAAGGAACAGCTTGTTTAGTGCACATGGAGCTGTAAATGAATGCTTAATACCATGCATGACTGTTTTTCTATTTTATGGAAAGGACTTCAATGACTGGTGACACTCCAGCAGCTTTCCAAAGTTTACTTTGGGTTTATACCATTTCTAAACTGAGTGTGGCAGTGGAGATCCCTAAGAGAACTAAACAATTAAAAAAGAACAGAGGCTGTTTGAACCCGACATTATCAAACATTAGTTACCATGTACTGATCAAAGGTAAACCTATTTTAGGCATGGGATGTAATGATGAAATAATACAGTACTTTGAATTGCCGCTTCCTTGATAAAACTTGTATAAAAGGAGCAGAATGTAAATTGACATCATTTAGCAAATTCAATGCCTGGCATTTATATAAGCAGGGAGCAGTAACTGATAGCAATGCATTAGAAGTCGCCATATGGTTTTAATATTATCCACTGATGATGGTAAAATCTGCTTGTCTTGGGTTACTACAAATCATTGGTCTTTGTATTGCCCCAATAAATAAGGAATATGCTGTGTTACAAAAGCAGTTACCCAAGGAGACCACAGATTAGTTTTCACCAGTTTGGTCATCATCACATGTGCTGTTAATGTGTGCTGTGCCCAGCTACATTGATGTTTTGGTCCTTCTGCAATGAAATTGGTGTTTCCTTCTTTTCTTCCTGCTTGCATTCTCTAGAAAACAATGTGAGAACAAAATCCAGCATGGAGAGGGAGTCCCCTGTGTAATTACTAAAGCTAGCATGCAGACCTTGGATACCTCAATATAGGGTTGCCTAAGACAGTGTTTTTCAACCATTTTTGAGCCACAGCACATTTTTTACAATAAAAAAAATCCTGCAGCACACCACAAATCAAAAGTGTTACAAAATTACACTTTGTAGCTAATTCTCGCCTCTAAAAATAAACAAGGCGCTTGAGCTACCTACTGCCACCCACTGACATGGAAGAGTATTACATTACTCTGCCAGTCACTACAGCACAGACACTGGACATTGGTAATTGGATAATTTCCCACGGTACACCTGAAGATCTCTCACGGCACACTAGTGTGCCACGGAACAGTGGTTGAAAATCACTGGCCTAAGACATAAAAGAAATAATTGGCTTTTTTTCTCTCTCTAGCAATCAGTCAACAAAACACCATAATGTGACATTTGGTCAGATTGAGCAATTAAAGGAAATCTGTAGGAGGTTGTCACAGCTGAACTTTCCTTATGAAAATGCTAACTTTCTGTTTTTTGTGGTGAATCACTGGTTTGTAAACCTTGGGTATGCAATAGGTATGAATTAAAATTAAACACAGTAGCCTGTTTCTGAGCAATGCTCATCCAAGGAAAGGAATAACAGGATGGTTTTATAACAAATCATTTTTTCTTGAGTAGCAGAGAACATAGTCTGCTTATGACATGCAGGGCAAGGCCATAATGGTATATAAGCACATTGACATGGTACCTAGAGAATAAAATCTGTCACCCTAGAAAGTACACATTGACAGGACAATTCCATGCAAGTCTCTCAGTGATTGAAATAATAATATTAAATTGACCCTGAATTCTGCCATGTTGAATACATTTCTGCAGTGCCCGGGCACCTTACATTAACCTGGACAGTAACATACTTGCCAGAAACATTTTATTTGAATTAGTGAACTGCTGAATTCCCATTCTCCTGTTTCTTTGTCCAATATTTTTTTTAGTTCTTGGCTCCCTAATGCAAATATGTAAAACAGAGCTCTTGGTTTTATAAAAGACTTGTCCTGAGAAAGTATGGAGACCTTGATAATTGACCAGTTCCTTTAAAAATGCTAGCTGTGTCAGACTGTAATGTTGAATAAAATGCTTCAGGAGTTTATGAATCACAGAACAAGCTTGCAACTCATGAGTTCTTGCTTTATTTTCTGCGTGCTTTTTTCAATGATTCAGAAGTGTTGAAGTCATAGACAGCCAGGCAATTAGCATCAAGAGAATGCCATTGGTGGCAGTCCCAATATTTCCGCAGCACATGTGACTTGTAATGAGGAAATAGTATAGATCTGTAAATAAAAAAAATAGATCTGTAAATAATAAAATACCTGTAATAGTGTATTTTCCTGAAACATAACCAGACATGATATATCCATTCATCTGTCAGGAACTACCTCCATCCAAGAATAATACTGCATAAAAGTCTTATTTAGAAGTACACAATGACTGTGTTCTGGCAGCAGTTTCCAGGACGTCTATAGCTGCAAGTTAGGACATTGACCCAAGGTCACACACTGCGGGTCTTATGGAAACTGTATCTGTGATTAAGTGGTGGCGGCTCAGAATTTTAATGTAAATCTCATCCTTTCAGACAATCTGGCTACCTTAAGAAATGCTTTCCAAAGAAAATAGTGATCTAAAAACTAAAATAGATTTTTACTGTTTACTACCTAATTTACCTGATTTACTGCCTAAAAAAATAACATTTTAATGAAACAATATTAAATTGTAGGATTATACATATATCACACAGCAACATGAACACTGTCATCTGTTTTCTACTACATTAAAGTCTTTTTAAATAAAACTAATAAAAAAATTGCAATATACTAATCAGTTGAATAAATTACATGTATGTTATAGTGCTGGGATATCCAATACCAGTCCTTAAGAATTTCATATCAGCAGAGTCACTCCCTGACTATTTGTAAACCACTGCACCTTTCTGTTTTTTACTGCTGTATGTTAAACAAATGCCAAAATGTGTTCAAATCCTGGCCCTTAAAGACTGGATTTGGACATCAAACGGATGGAGGAAACCTCAGTTTACATTTTATATGTTCAGTTTTTAATTTAATTTCTGTAGCATTTCAAATAAATAACCTAGCTGATGTAATGCTTATTTTCCTAGGGAATAATATAGGAAATAGTATTACTTATCCTAAACCTGACAGAACCTGAAACTTGCAATTCATTCCAGTCCCTGACCAGTGTTATCACCACCCCCTCCCCTGCATGGCAAAGTATTTTACTTATACCCAGAGATCCACTTTAAATATCACAAAAACATCAGCAGCAATCACAGCAAACCTTGAAAGCAGTGTCCCTTTCAATCATTCCCACTTATACTACAAATGCCAATATACCCACATTAAGATACTATGGCATTTTAGATTAACATAAACTAAATGAATTCACCCCACAATTTATTTATTTGTTTTAATGTGTAAATTGAATTTCTCTATAGTGTTCCAATAGGTCTCCTGAATATAAAATTGTATTTGTGAGAACGCACATCTGAGTGTAAAATACAATAATGTACAATTTTTAGACTGTACTGGATTTTACGGAATGTCCATCATTACATGTCTAAAATAAAGAATAATTCCAAATAGTTGGTAAAATTAATCTGTGAGAGTGAAATAGTAATGTTATGCAGCACAAAGTGCAGCTCCAATAAACTCAGAGACACAGTGCATTTATGTATATAAAAACTAAAATCTCAAATACTGTAAGTTCAAATTTTCATGTAATTGAAACGTTTTTTAACATTTAGTAAAACATTTAGTAATCCAACCTTTTTCAGAAATCTTATTTATCAGTAGAAGACCAAGTCAACGGTTCTGGATTGTGTGCCAGATAATAGCAGTCTGTTATTTTCAAGTGTTCTTTATTCTTTTAACTAATATACTACCAATTATCACTAAAGATGTTAATATGAATTACACAGCCTGCAGTAAACTAGGTGGTAGAATTAAGTATTTATTTAATGCAGAGATGCCTGTTATGCAGGAACACACCAGGCCCCAAAATCTGGGACTTTAGACTCACTGGAGCCTCATTTTAAAAATCTAGTAGCATATATCATTAGTGCCTACTCTCAGGAGGTAAAGTTTGTTTGCAAAGACCATGCTGATGGGAGCTTTGCTGTTTGTTATCCAATCCCATCTAAAGTTTATTATTTAAGGCAATGTTTTCTAAAATTGTGAAAAAAGAAAGTTTCAGCAGTACAAATGTTACCACTCAAAGAATGCTAGAAGTTCTGGGACATAACACTGCAGTACTACTTCTGTATTTCAATAATGGGAACAGATCTCCCTTTTATTGTGCTGCTAAAGTTCTGCTTTCTGATCCCATATGCTTCTCTTGGATGCCTTATACCAATGCACAGTGTAATGTGAAACCTCACAGGAAATAAGGAACATAGCCAGTGGCCCCATTATGTAGATGTATCTGGAAATAAAAGAGTTAACAGCTCTAATGAAATTATGACAAAGAATGTTTTTTAATGTTCATCCAAATCCATTTTCTGTTGACTCATTACTGGTTCAATCCATAACTAAAGGAAAATTGATAATTTAATAATTGATAATAACTAATTTTATTTGTTTTTGCTCTGTTGTAATTGTTCATTGTGAATTGAGCTTTCCATAAACACCTCCTAAATGTTTTTTTATATAAAATATCTACATGTAAAACATATAATTTACACAAAGTTCGTAATGATTGAGGCATAAATATTAAACAAACTAGCAAAAAGTTGTGCCTTCAACAGTACATTTAACCTATAATAACATGCATCACTATAAAGCAGCGCTTTTCATCCTTATCCCAGAGGAACCTTAAAAAACCCCTAAATAGTAACATTTGGGATTCAGTGACAAGAATGGAATAAATCAAATGTTGGTTCAGAATTCTACCTTTACAAACAGCTCAGAAAAAAATCAATGGCATTATGCCACTGGCTCTGCCAAGTGGTGTTGGACTAAAAATTTGCAAGGTAGCTCAAGGAACCCCTGGCAATCTGTGGAGGCACCCTAGGATTTCAAAGAACGGCTGCTGTAAAGAGACAGAGAACTAAATTGTATTCTGTGCAAATAATAAACTTTCTATGAGTCAAAGACAAAGGTTATAGATCTGGTGATCTATATTTTTTATCAAATATATCTGTATTTTTTATCAAATAAGACAAAAGTGTGCTGTTGGGAGGCTAAGGCTGTTTTAGACAAAATTAGAGCCTTATGTATCCTGAAGCAAAAATTTTAGAAATATAAGCTCTATTGTTGGTGACAGTGGGGCAATGTAAGCCCTGGCACTGGTGTATGTAAAATAAAATATGTCTTCATAATTGCTGTCAGTGGGAGCAAAATAAGCCCATTACTGGTGTAGGTGGGGTAAAATAAGTGCCATGTTAGTATCAGTGGGAGTAGCAATATCAGTCCTGGCAGTAATTTCAGTCCTGGCAGTAGGAACAATGTAAGTATCAGTTGTTGGTGAGAGCCATAGGTAACAATTATTGGTTGGTTAATATACGTACCAAGTGTTGATGTCCATGATAGCAATATAGATGACAATCATTGGTGGCAGTGTTAGCGATAAATGTGTCAATTTTGGGAACAATATAGGTAGCAATTTTTGGTGTCATAGAAATATAGGTGCCAGTGGTAGAAATAGTGGTGGTAATTGGCAATGAGTGCAATAAAGTTGACTGTCACTGCTGTCACTGGGTTTAATATATTTAGCATTGATTGATGATTTATCAGAACACCTAACCCTATTGTATTCAACTTTTCTTCGGGTGACAACTGTAAAATGTTGGTGTTCCTTTTTCCTTTACAGTGGCCACAGAACTAAAAATAAAGTGGATGAGCTAGTGAAGAATTCAGTACAACATTGACAGGGGGTTAAATATTCTCTTACTTTAAAAATTAAAAAAAGCCCAAAGTTTTGACTCTACATACAGTATATACTTTAGGTATATTTTTTCATTGTGGTGGGTGAAATGGCTGTAGCTTTTACCCGTTTATGTTATAATAATGTATCAGCTTTTTGTACATACCACCCAAAATGTTTAATTTACGAACTGGTAAGTCAAACACCATTTCCAATATGCAACCCACTTTTTTCTTCTTGGGATTCAAAACAAATATATATATATATATATATACAGTGGTACCTCGGTATAAGTCGGCTTTGGAATAAGTCCAAATTGGTATAAGTCCTGTTTGGGCACAAAAGATTTTGCTTGGTATAAAACCTTTCTTGTTATGCAACCTTTGTGCTAGAATTTGTATGGGTCAAATTGAGTCATAACACCATGTGCTACCCTTATTTCCCTCACTTGAGACAAAGCCACGACTGCCCACGAGTGTCAGTATGCCAGTTGCTACCATTCAGTGAACAACCCGCGCTATAATTCTCTGTGAATTACATAATATCTCCTCCTCCTTCCTTACCATCTTAGTAGGCACTCGACTCTTCTTAGCAAGGTAAAGTGAGGTAAATTATCATTTATTTTATCTAACTGCTTTTGTATTTATATATTTTAGTATTAAGCAGTGTTTAAATTATTTTATACAACCCCACCAATGTATAATATGCCAATAACAATAGGAGTTTTTTTTCATGGGAATCATTTAATCATTTAATTAATCATTTTCCTTTTAAATCTTATGGGAAAAATGTGTTTGATATAAGTCCTGTTTGGTATATGTCCAAGGATCTGGAACGGATTAAGGACTTATACCACTGTATATATTGTGACATGGCAAAAGGAGTCATCATAACCAGCAACATGTCTGCTGGAATTCCAGAGCTGGGTCAAACTACCAGACTGCTGTGGTCAAACTTGATACCCCTTGGGGCTCGGCCACACATATGGTAAGTGTGTTTCCCACATTGTTTCATGACGCCAAAGTGGGGAGAGATTTTATATAATTTTGGAATGTATGGGAAAACAGGAGTCAGGAGTATGGGTCCCCTGAAGGCCAGCCTGTTGGAATCAGCCCTGTCCCAGTTGACAGTGATCCAGTAGGTTTGACCAATGAAAGAGAAATACACTTCCCTTTCTCTGTAATGGCTGGAGGCCAAGAGGAGGTGGAATCAGATGCTGAGGTCACACACAGTGTTCACAATGCATTGCCTAGTTCTGATGCTGCAGATGTACTTGCTTGTATGCCTGATTTGGAAGTAAATAGATATGATTTTCTTTCTGAGCAATTGAGAGATCCTACGCTGAGTAGAGCGTGTGAAAATGTAAAAGTAAGTGATGGCAAACCTGTTGATGATGATACGAGACTGTCCCTCCCTTACATTGCACTGAGTAAGGAATTGCTGTACTAAGTGGTGAAACAAGATTATGATGTGATCGAGCAATTGGAGCAATTGGGGTTGGAGAAAACTGGAAAACATATAAACCAGAGATTCTTTTGGCCTGGGTTACACAAAGATGTCCGGGATTACTGTGAGTCATGTCCTGAGTGTCAGTATTCGTCTCCGATGCCCCTTTATCGCAGCCCTCTGGTACCTTTGCCAATCAATAAAGTACCCTTTGAATGAATTGGCATAGACCTGGTGGGTCTGCTGGTAAAATCGGCTTGGGGTCATCAGCATATACTGGTCATAATGGACTAAGCCACCAGATATCCCGAGGCCATTCCCTTACGGAATACCTCTGCCAAAACTATCGCCAAACAATTGGTGCAGGTATTTAGCCGTGTCGGTATCCTGAAGGAGCTGCTAACAGATCAGAGTACACCATTTATGTCCCGTGTAATGAAGGAGCTCTGTAAACTGTTTAAAATTTCGCAGCTCCGCACTTCTGTCTACCACCCACAAACTGATGGGTTAGTAGAACGATTTAACAATACCCTAAAGAGTATGTTAAAAAAGGTGGTAAACAAAGGTGGGAAAAATTGGGACTTCTTGTTACCTTACTTGATTTTTGCTACAAGTGAAGTTCCCCAGTCATCCATGGGGTATTCGCCTTTTGAGTTGCTGTATTATAGAACACATCTCTTTAATGCAAGACAGAATCGCTGCTCTTATGCCCCTTGTTACAGAACATATAGCCCAAGCCCAGGAGGCCCAGAAGCGTGTTTATGATAGGGGGGCCAAAGTTCGCAACCTTAACCCAGGAGACAGGGTGCTAGTTTTAGTACCCACGGTGGAAAGCAAGTTTTTTGCTAAATGGTAGGGGCCTTTTGAAGTTATAGAAAAAGTAGGGGAGGTGAATTATAAAATCCATCAACCAGAGGAAACCAGAGCTGACCTATCACATTAACCTCATCCAGCCTTGGAAGGGCAGGCAAACGTTGGTAGCCATGCTAGTCCCAAAAAGCATTACATGTCCCTTAGTACCCGAGGTAAAAGTTACAGAAACCTTATCATTGTCGCAGAAAAATGAGGCAAAAGATTTTCTTGTAAATAAACAGGGATGTTTTCCAGAAAAAACCTGGGCGAACCACAGTCATTATCCATGACATTTTTACCAAACCCTGGGTTCAGGTAAATCAAAATCCATATCGTATCCCAGAAGATGGACGTGAAGCAGTGACCGAGGAAACATGCTACAATTGGGAGTAATAGAGGAATCCCATAGTGATTGGTTGAGCCCAATTGTGCTAATCCCAAAGCCAGATCGAAGCATCAGATTTTGTAATGACTTTAGAAAACTTAACAGTGTTTCTAAATTTGATGTTTACCCTATGTCTTGGGTGGACTTGCTTATTCAAAGGTTGGGAACAGCTTGATATCTGACGACCTTGGACCTGACAAAAGGCTATTGGCAAGTACCCCTGACTGAGCGCCAAATAAAAGACAGCCTTTTTTACCCCAGAGGGGTCATTTCAGTACAAAGTGTTGCCTTTTGGCTTGCACGGTGCTGGAACCTTGAACCTGAGAAGGCTTTTAGGACTCTGAAGCAGGCTCTTTGTGTACAATTAGTGTTGGTGACTCCAGACTTCACAAAAGAGTTTGTTGTTCAGACTGATGCTTCTGAGGTGGGACTAGGTGCTGTATTGTACATGAGAAAAATTATTTGATCATAGAAAAAGAATGTTTGGCTATCAAATAGGCATTGGAAGCCCTTAAGTACTATCTCTAAAATGGATGTATGACAATAAAGAGAAAAACAGTGTGACCAGATGGTTCTTGTCTCTCCAACCCTTAAAATTTACCGTGTAACACAGACCTGGTAAACTCCAGGATAATGCAGATGCTTTGTCATGAGTCCACTGCTTCTCAATGCCAGTTGCTCAACAGCGGTGGCTTGTGCAAGGGGGGGGATTTGTGACATTTTATTTTATTTTGTTTTGTATTATCTTTTGCAACCTTTTAATAAAACTGACGGCAGGTCGTTCTCAAACTGACGGCTGGTCGTTCTCCTGTGTGCTCCATCCATCCCTCCTTCAGTCTGAGAGTACCTCTTACCCCAGAAAAGGTGATCCCACAAGGGTGGTATACCACAATATATATGTGTGTATATATATTTATATATAATTATTTAGTTTTTATTATTATATTTTGAACCATCCATGAACCCCATGGAATCATGTGTGCTGCATGTACTGTTTTACTGTTAACTACAATCTTGTTTCATATCATCACTGAATGTGCCCCAAAACATTCACAATACCAAACATTCACTCTACCATCAATGTTTTCCCTGATTTATTAGAGGACTATATGTGACTTTGCAGCTAGTTTGAGCATATATGCCAGAAGTGACAGCCTGATTGTAAATGCATTTTATATAAATAGTGCTGTTATTTTTTCTCCCTGAGACAACACGTTGCCATGGCTACCAGCAGGATGGTATATTAATTCCAGACATTTTCTTCCAAACAAATTGTTGAGTATTTTAGGCTGTGTGATGAAAAGTTCAGCTTTTAGACTTCTGTGTTTGTGGAAGAAGTTGTCCATATTTAACCTGCAAGTATCAATGTGTGTCAGCTAACAACGAAACTGAAAATTTTTCCGTGTTCATTACTCAAGTTGGTTGTGAAAATTAAAAAAAAAGAAGTTTTAAAAGAAGAGAATTGTTGGTGTTTAAAAAGAGGTGTTGGTTATGTGTTAGTGATCACACATTCCTGGTTTTGCAAGAAGTGAAAGAATATAAAGATGTGTATTGAAGACAAGAAATATGTTGTAATCTATAGTCCCAAGTCAGATTTATTGATATTGTAGCCAGTTTAGAAAATTCAGTTTTAATTGGCATAATATTGGCATATATTATATTGTATGTGTGCTGTGTTTTTAACATCTAAAAATGTATATAGTGGATGTGCACTGAAAGTTTAACTAGGTCTTAAATGGCTATATTCAAAATTGCATTGGAACCTTCTTTATCATTACCATCATATTCCCCAACCACATCGGATCTGTATGTTATTTCACTATAAAGATGTTGATGTCTAAGAAAACTTTTAAGCAGTGTGAAAGCTAAACCATACAACCAGAGTTGAAAGTGAGAATGATCTCTGAAGGCAACCTTTATTAAACCTGAGGTATTGGCAACAAGTGGTAGGATGGCCCAGAGACAACTCCACGCACCAGCTTCACTATAGAGGTTCCTTCCTGCATTTGTTAGTCCAAAAAAAGAAAAGTAAACAGTCTTCCCCTGCAAGAGTTGGTATCAATGATAACAAAGTTCATAAAGAAAAGATTCAGACTCCTGGCTACAGACAGACTGACCCGCAACCAGTCCAACCTACAGCACCTGATACCTAGCACAGAGTGCGCTAAGTAGGCTTCTGGACCTTGGGAAGATGTGGGGCTTGAAATTGGGAATATGCCCCACCTTGCTCTTGCAAATTCCCAGTAAAACCAGTCCCTGAACAGGAATTCTAAATACCAGCGGAGAAACCTGAGGATTACCTACAGACACATAACTGCTGATCTTACCTCAGAGGCAGTATCTGAGATACCTGGGTACCACATAGCATCCATCCGCCTAGTAACACAGGAGACCTGATTTTTTTTACCGTGTTACACTATCTACAAAGGAAATAAGGAATGCCCTACAATAAGGAATTCTCCAATAGATTCTTTTTAGACAATTTATTAAAGGAAATAAAAATATTGACAGTATTTCATAAAATGAGTAAACTCATGTGATTCATTTATACTGAGTATTGGAAAGAATGAATGTGGGTTCAGGTAGAGAAAGGGTAAGTGTTGGAAGGCTATTTTAGTTTTATTTAACAATGTACTGTCAGGAAAGTTTACAGCTTCTATTTCTTGGCACTGGTGGGTCTATTGTAAACATGGTAAGCAAGAGACTCTAGGACCTCATGGTTGTCCAAAAGGCTTGGCTACAACCTTTCTGTTCATGGAGTAAACCAGGTAGTTAATAGAACTATTTAAAGTTGTGCACCTTCCTGTCATTTTACAAAGAAGGATATCGTTGAAGACATTTGGGTAGGCCATTCTAGCATTGACTACGCAAATGTGCCCTATCTTATTTTATATCTTATCCTAATTTGATTTCTTATCAAATTCTTATCTTATTAAACCCATCTTTGGGACCTACCATTCTAAGAGCAAATGTATGCAATTTTCTACATACCTCAGTGTACATTCTTTGCATGGTTTAAGAGATTTTATGGACAAAGATGTTGGGCCTGGAAGAAAATGGAGCAAAGATGTCTATGGCAGTGACAGAGGGGAAAAAAACTGCGGTCATCATATCAGTGGAGGGGGATGTTTTGCACATTATGGCAAAATCCTTTGGAACGTTAGTACTGCTGGTTATTTGAGATTATACATGATTAAACATTCCTGGGGAACTTTTAAATCTATATTTCCAATTTATGAACACATAATATAGAATTATTGGCAGGCTACAGAACATTATGTAATACTAATACCTTGAATAGTACCTTCACAGAATGCTGAAGACTCACAGTTATGGAGCCTATTAGCACCTTGTCTTGTAATTATGATGTATACACTTCAGATTAGGCCGACTTTATATATGTTTTGTTAAGTCATTAGAACTGCTCCAATGATTTTGTTTCTGTATAGAGCCTGGGGCATTCAGGGCGATCATGACCTACTTAATCTAGTACAAAATACTAAAGTGATTGAGTGCATTATATAATTGAGTATACATCAATGTAGGTGCAGGTAGTTATTACTGCAATTCAAAGGGCCTAAGCTTGACATTTGTTGAATTTAATTTGGTAGAAATATGTTTTAGTCTGGATATAATATAACTCAGCAGTGCAGTTTCATGTTTGTTTCATTTTCACTAATAGGTGAAAAAGCTATTCTTTTTTTTTTCTCAGGTAATTGTCAAAGCCAACTGGCAATGTCACACTTTGAAGAAGGAATTTATGAGATTTTTACACTTTGTAACATGTGTAAAACAATGAAGTACGCTATATATATATATAACATTTATTTATATATATATATATTCTTTTGATCCAAACACCCCTAGCTGGAATGGCTTGGCCTTTTTTCTGCACTGTAAGGACACATTTTAGTTTGGACATCACCTCTGTCCTGCTGTCTGCACAATCAGTTACTGTGCTCGTTTGTTTCCTCCTCATGTCTGACTAGTTTCCCAGTGTTAAACTGACAACACTGTGCACTATTCATCTCAGTCATTCTGTTTATAATATTACAAGAATTAACATTTCAGCACACTTGTGCCCAGACATTGAACTTTCTTTACAGTAAAAGGAATTTAAGTGGAATTACAATCTGACAACACACAATAAAAGTGGTTTTCAACTCTTTATTCCATTTAGTTATCTTATCTGACTTTGGCCCAAAGTAATGTGTTTTGTGTATAAGACACAATTGCCTCTATTTCACAGTATGTTATGTATGAATAGGTCATATTCTGTTGAGAAAGAGAGTACATTAGAAAAAAATAAGTTTGCTGTTTCCTACAGGAAGTAATGGTGTGACAAATACATTAGAACAAATAGGAAATGACAAATTTAATTTATTATATTTTATAAGACATTGCTAAAAAAGGGTTAACTACGCTTTAATGTAAACATTTTAATGATAGCCCTACAGTAAATCCTACTTTACAGAATGTTTAGGTTGTTTCCATTTTATGCAACCAAATATGCTGTATACCTAGAACCTCGGACTTCCAAATTTACATTTACTTGGTATATTGAAACAGGTAAAAAGTTCCAACATTGATTTTAGAAAAATATCTGCAGAAAATTGACAGGGTACACATTTAGTATTTGCCATTTGTAAGTCTCAGGGTGACATCCTTAAAATCCATCAGGTATGATTATAACATAAATGTGGATGAGGGCTTTTACTGTATATCCCACTACCCTGCACACATCTGAATGCTGATTCCCTTTTGTACAAGTTCCACTTCTTTTATCATGTAAATTAATTTTTGTCTAATGCTAGAATGTACTTCTAAAATACTGCCAGCTCTATTTTCAGATCTGCTTTTTAGGTATACAAACCATTAAAAAAGAAAGGAAAGATGGTTTCATGTTTCCTAAACTCTGACTCAGCATCTCCATTTTACTGTAATCATTTATTCACAAATGCCCACAGGTGGAAACAAAAAAGGAAAAGTTACTACATGTTTAGCTTGGTGCTCTTTTTTACACTATTATATAACATTTTGAATAATACAGCCCTAATATGTGCACTTAAATTTTGGATTTAACTTTACTTTTGAATGACAATGGTTACCAGAATAAAAGTGAATTTCTTCTACAGGAACACAGAAATCAATAAAATCAGTTGTAATCTTCTCCATTCTGGCTAAAACAAAACACATATGTCTTTAGGTTCTCTTTAAAAGTTACCTGTCAAGCAGTGCTGGGCCAATGTCCTAAAGCATCCAAGGCACAAAATGCCAAAGTAATTAAATGTTTATACAAAAGCACTTCTCAGTATTGTTCGTTTAAAGTGCTTGGTCCCACTGCAAAAGCTATTGGCATTTACATGTCCACAGACTTCCCATGGGGTATATTTCACTCTAAAATACAAGCTTCTAAAACTGCTTTCTGTCTCTCAAAACTTTATCATGAGTGAATATATATTTTGTCACTAATTCTAATACTCCTTGACAGAGAATATGTTCTAGTGTTTTAGCACTTATGTTCTGACATAAACTTTGTAAAGAGGCTCTCAGAGCTTGTGGTAAGGAATCTTGTGCTATTCTCCACCTGGGCACATGGGACGTGCACAGTGTAGATCCTCTGTCTTTTCTGAAAAAGAAGTAACAAAGATATGGCAGTATTGTAGAAACGCATTGTACCTAGAACATCAACTTACCTAGAAGCCAGGTTTAGAGTCAACCTTTCCCCCAGGCTACTTTGAATAACTTCTAAATGATCTAATTGCCACATTCACCATATTTGCATTGCATTGGGTGGGACTGAAGAAATGCTTCTGGCACCACAGTTGTAGATTATAAAACTGGGCATTCCTTCATTATAAACCATGTGTCTGTGTGCTTTCAGGATGGCTATTGTAGAATTCTGCCCCTAGTTGCACCCTCCCAAGGTTAGGGCATGGCCATTGGTCTAGACAGAAATGTGGGTGCTGTCATTCTTTAGTTGTATTTAACAGTGCATGCTCAAGAGGTGTCATGATTTAACAAACTTTAGCACTCAGGTATTGGGAGTAATAGCACTTAGGATCTAGAGAGAAAGATTTACTGAGAGTTATATCTAGGTAGCCATGGCTAACTTCTTTTTAAAATGCTAGATATTAATTTAAATATTATAATTAATATATACTACCAATATTTTATATAACTTCTTGCAAATTATAAGTTTTATAACTTCTTGCAAAACTATTAATTCCTTAATAAAAACTATACACATGGCAATCACCTTTTATGTAAAGAATTGGGATAAAATATATAAGTATATAAGGTGTGCAGCCTGATGATAAAAGCATGACAGCTTACCTTCATGTTATCTGGTGACTTGTAAAATGTCTACAACAGTATTGTACAGAAGTCCTTAAATTATGATTATTGTTTTTCAAAATGATTGTTGACAGTTATCGCTGGCATTACCAATCTCCCTGACAATGGTGATCTTCTTAGCTAGCTGCCACAATCATTTGGGTGAATTAACATCTGAATGGCAGTTTAAATGCTCTTTGAAAAATAACATTTATGTACAGATCAGTGTTTGCTTAATGAAGCCATAATAATGGAATGCAAATGGACTGCAAATTATACATTTATAAATACGTTTCTTTGTCATTTATTTAAACGGTAGATGTGAATCTATCTTTAGCATAAGTATTCACAATAAAAAATTAACTGTATGCAGTTCAATGTTATTTTAAAAAAGTTAATTTCATTGTTTTTATGTTTTGTCAAGGTTAAATGAAAGCATGATTGTTCCAAATGTGTGTGTTTAGAAATAGCATTTCAAATGTGTTTGGCAAGCTTTCAAATTTTCACTGAATCCTATAAATGTTTGTATTGCAAGTTTTTAATTTCTCCATTGGCAATTTGTAGCTAAGCCCATAGAGGTGAATTTGGAGCAAAATGACATCGCCACTGAGCCACAAATCACTAAAAAATTCATGATTACATTGAAAACTGTTAAGAGTCAGAAATTGCTTCAAAAAAGTATTGTAATCGGCCATTTCTGAACTGGTTCTAAAAAACACAGCTTGCCTGGTTGATGTTGCTGATCTTTGCTTTTAATACCTTCACAATCACTGACCCAAAATAAGTACTTAACTCAGGTGTTTTCAGTTAATTGCCCTACAACTTGTGCCACAGTTATTTCCATGCTTGTTTCAGATGTGTGTCTGAAAATACTAAAAGCAGATCAGTTTTACATCCAGGCAATTAGTCAAATAGGTTTAGAATGGTATCCTACATAGTTTCTATGGATGCAGAATCTTGACTGCCCACCAATCTTCTAATTGATACAAGCAACACTGATGAAATCTGATTCTCAAAGACAAGTCTTTCTTGTCATCTTTGAGAATTAATTACTTGACAATAAAAGTAACTAGAAAGGTCATAGAGGACAACTAATTTCAATGCCTAATTATGTATGTATGCCTGATTATGCAAATAGTATTCGTTGAGGCCCCATCAGGTAAAATTGGCAAATCTTTACAAGTCTGTCATTTTTAGCAATAATTGGAAACTATATGTATATTGAATACTAGTGTTTAAAAGATTGGATAGAGTAGGGACAGGAATGATCTCCGAATATTATAATTTTAAATTTATCCAAAGTGAGGGGAATTTCCCTCTAAGACAGTTGACTGTTCATCACTCTGGTGATTCATCACTCTGGTTCTGGTGGCGGCTATAAAACTTTAGATTCACACAACAATCACTTTTTCTCGATGCAATTAGACAAAATCACAAGGACTAACAGAAACAGTGAGTCTGCCCAGCAGGGATATTGACAGCAATACAAACCCAAGAAAGGTTTCTATAATTTTACTATTATATCCAAACCTAAAAATACACCTTAATAACATTTCATTGACATTGTGATTTCAAATTTGTTGTTTTATGATTTTTGAGAAACGTCATTGAACCACATTCAAGTGCAGCATGCAGCATCACGATGCACTACAACTCGCAGACATTTGTTTATGTTCATGCTTTTATTTGTACTGTGAAAACCAGAAAAATTCATGGCAATATAGCCGGTCTGAATAGACCTTACATAAACCAAGTTGTAATGAGAAGAAATACCTGGATATATAATTTACAGAAAAATCCTTTGTATAATGTATAATACAATTGGATATACAGTGATCAGGTGAACAACTCTCCACCATATGCTCTCGATGAGACAGAGAGCCAAGATTATATGGCTTGATGCTCATCACAATGTCTGCCAAGAATGTGTTGTCACAGCAGCCTTACACCTGAGTCACCAGCTTGGTGAGCAGCTAGTTTTAGGAAGGTTTAGTAGTAATTAGTAGCAATATTTTGTGGCAGGTGCAATATATACAAAGAGCAATTTCATATCTCACAGTGTGACGTATGTATGCACTATCGTCTTACCTTTTCAAGTATCAGCTGTGCTTTTGTTCACAGCAGAAAACCCTCCTGCGTATATTCTGTAATATATCAGTGAATAGGGGTATAGTCTCAGCTTTTCAGTATCCAGGTATATATACATGCAAACCACTTAATATTTTTCTATTGCAATTTCACACTACTGTGGTGCCTTATGTGTTATAAAGAAACAACAATGATTTTTCCAGCACATATATAGCATATGGCATGACATTTCATTCCTGTGCCTTTTCTGAGATCATCGTGTTACAATATAACAACCAAGCCATTGTGTGGGATTTAATTTCAGGCTCATACATCATGTGCATTCTACATTTAGATATAGGAAGTCCTACCGTGAAATATGCTGGACATATTTCTGTTTATTCATCAACGCAAAATGTATTAATTTAATGTGAAAAAGGGACAAACCTGACAAACCAAAGAGGCAAAGTGCAGTCAAGTGAAAAAGGGCTTTTGATGCTGATCCTATTTTAAACACATCAAATACTTTTAGAAGAAGGTAAGAAAAAGATGGGATGAAAAAAGTGTATAGGAGTTAAAAGAAATACTTTAACTTTGCCCCATTGGGGGACAATGAGCAGTATGTATGTTAAACTGCCCTTTCTTGCATACTTTGATACTAATTTATTCAGCAACTACCCATCATTCAGTTCTCCTCTACAGTCGGTGCTATATATATAGCCATATACTGCCAAAGTGATTTTGAGTGTGATAGTAACAATTTATTAAACAGGCAGCTACTAATTACATGGTATAGTTTTTACACAACCTGATTTCTTGTATTGCAACTGTTGGCCAAGTGAAATCACAGCAAAATATTCCAGTTATATACAGCCACTGGAAAGGGAGGTGGAAGTCTATCTATTCTCTGGTGTAAATATTTGAATTTGCCAACCCCACAGTGAATTAGGTAGGCAAAAAAATTAAGAGAGTAGATAGCTGATGTTTTTTTGGCAAAATCAAACCTGTATTGAGTAAAATATTTTAAACATCATATAGGACACGAATGTAAAAAATACATATAATTTGTTATGTACAACAGTGATGGATAATGGTGGTAGACCTGCACACTAGACAGTAATATGCCTAATTAAATTAGAGTTATGGTATCAAAGGGTAACGTCTCGTTGCCCGATGTGCTTCACCTGTTTGGCTTCCTCGGGATCTGCGAGGCTCAGTATCTAATTTTACACAGGAGTGACACATATATACATATATTAAGGATTATTGAGTACTATTGAAATTACAAGAAACATAGCAAATATAGCTTAATGTGCATTAGCCAAAATATAGAACAATGGACCTTGTTAACATGATATAAGGCGTATACAAAAAAATACATGTGGTATTCATAAACACACACATTGGGTCTATTCAGGCAAACTGTTTGCAAACTGACCCATTTAGTTCATATTCTGTTCATGAGTGGTACAACTGAGAAAAAAGGAACTTCCTTAACCTCTGTCATGGTGAGTCATCCTGTTTTTTTTTGTTTTTTTTAATCAATTAAAAGCCTAATGCTTACAATGAAGAGCTGGTTGTGGTATACTTGTCTGTGCAGCCTCTAATTTAAAGCCATTTTGTATACTTTTTAAAGAGGATACTATTTCTAAAAGACAACATTTGGAGTAGCAGAGGGACAATTTCAACCCTAATTTTGCATTAACTTTGTATTAAACTCTTACAAACGCATTTGATAATATATACATTATTGTAAACTTTGATATTTCAGCTTGCTAGTACGATTTTGTGGTATATATAAATTTTATATTGGTATATGTGATACACTTTCACAAATTCTGCTTTGTTTACTGTAAGTGTACTTTGTTTTGGAGTTTTTGTATTACCTGTGTATGCTATTACCTGTTTAGTATTTCATATTGGAAAGTGTTCTGTATGTTTGGTAGGGTCTTCACATGCCTTTTTAATGCATTTTCTTCTGTACTCTCAATCTGGAGACCAGAAAATAAACCAGAATGTTTCCCCTATGTCAGTTCCTACTGAATCAGAGCCAAACACAGGGGTCAATTCAGGCTGAAAAAGAACATTTAGACGTATTAATATCCAAACACCCCAAGCAAGCTTCTGTTAATTTGTTTTGGGTTTCTGCATCTTTTGTTGATAAATGCAGAAGATCATTTGTTATAATCCAATTAGATATATGTAATACTATAGACAATGTTGAAAAAAATAACTTTGTTCTTTTTTCTACCTTGTTTTTTTTTAAATTCATCTTTTGTTGTACCAGTGAAATCTCACCCACATTGCATTTGCGTGTCTTTTTATTGGTGTGTCTGAGTTCTTTTCAGTGTATTGTTGAAGACTTCCTGTTATGCACTGTCTTGAGACCATCAATAACACAGTAAAACATCTGAGCTCTTGAACTAATTCCCTGCAAGCTTCTGCCTGACTAATGACCTTTAATCATAACCCTCTGAGTTCCTGTCAATACCACCTTAGATACACATCTGTTAAATCTGAAATCCTATCTTTTTAAACTGTGAACTAAATGTGCAAGAAGGGCTTCTATCAATCACCAACAAGGGATGCACAGTGGAAATAAATGGGTTTTTATTAAGTTTGCCTGAAGTTTTGCTGTCTAGAATTTGGTATTGTTCTTCAAGTAAACTTAACTAATATTGATGTTAAAAATTTTAGTCTCCGCATTTTGCTTTCATTTATCATCCACCCGCAGAGACTGTCCCCAGGTCAAGCTTGGAATTAGAATAAACCTGTAATGACAAAATAATGCTGAAATGGGGGTCATCTTATCTTGGTAAAGATGACGTTGGGCCTGATGAAAACTCTCCAAGGCTGGAGAACACATACTTTCACTTTCATCAGTGAACCTGGGTGATCAAGCAAACCTGTTTTAGTGAGGAAAGTGTATCCTCTCCAGCCTTGGATTCTTCATACCAGAGCTGCCCCACAGGTTATATATATAGCATTGATTCACCAGAAAATTGCCACTTTTATATAAATCCTACCAAGCAGCAACAAATAGAATAAAAAGGCCAATACATTCACCAAAGAGCCCCTTACAGAAATGGTTTTACCTAAGTTCTTCCTTCATGGCATTTTATTTTGTAAACCCAGCGTAAAATACTAAGGGTATATGTTTCAAAGATTTTGCCAAGCTACATCTTATATATGTGTCAAATTTTAAGTTTTGGCGTTTTGGTTTGTTATAATAATAACAGACAACAACTACATCTAACCCCCCCTATTGTATTTTTTTTTCTAGTGAAAAGCTTACAGTTGATAATTAGTTATGAAAGTTTTAAAACATTGTAAATTCTTACATTAAAATATATTGACATGATATATATATATATATATATATATATATATATATATATATATACACCGTATTTTTCGGACCATAAGACGCACTTTTTTCCCCCCAGAAGTGGGGGGAAAAAGTCCCTGCGTCTTATGGTCCAAATGTAGCCTCTGTGCCCGGGCCGTCTCTCCGGTATCCTCCCCAGCCGCTGTCCCGTCCCCCCTGTGTAGCCCCCCCTCCGGCTTTTCTCCTGTCCAGCACGGCCAGAGTGACTGTGACTCCTGTCACTCTGGTATCTTGCGTCCTCCCACTCTCAGCATGATTGGCTGACAAAGTCATGCTGGGAGCAGGAAAGCACACACATACACAACACACGTACACAACACAAAGTAAACAAATGTTATATTGCAATCCGATTGTCATACATAGTATGACAATCGGATTACAACTGAAAGGAAATACTCACCCAGGTGTCTGCAGCTCTGCTTGCTGCTGGCATCTTGCAGAGAGATGTATAGCACAATGCAGAAATCCTGCATTATACTATGTATCTCTCCACACATGCCAGCAGCTTCCAGCCTCCGTATCTGTCTCAGTCTGTGTGAGCACACAGGGAAATCCCCCCCCTCACATCACTCCGGAGGATGAGTCATCTTCCAGTGATGTGATTGGTGAAGTATGGGGGTGTGTCAGGGAGGGAAATTTAAAGGCAGATTACAATGTAATCTGCTTTTAAATGGTTTTTACAGTACAAAAACACCACACAACATAAAAATAAAAGTACCGTACATTTTGATTTTATTTTTAGATTACATTGTTGTCTATTATTTCATTATTGTTTTAAATTATTATTTATATTTATGTATTATATTATAATTTATGATTTTAATATAATAAATAAACACAAATAATGTTAATAATGGTTCTAAATGCTGCTGTTTACTTTACAGGGTTGATTACATGTGTTTATGACTGTGCTGTTGGTTTTTAATGCACATAAAATATTTTAGGACACTATTTGTTTCAGAATATTTTTTTCTTCATTTCCCTTCTCTAAAAACTGGTGCGTCTTATGGTCCAGTGCGTCTTATGGTCCGAAAAATACGGTATATATATCTCAATTAAAAATGCTCAACAGCACCCAAGTATATATTAATCACTTGATACCCATATATATTCAGACAGTTTGACTTTGCTGTACTATTGAATGATTTTATGAATCAATGTTAAAGGAGTTTTTAGGTCAACAGTTTTGTTTCTGTGTACAATGCAGTTTGTGAGAGTTGGTATGTATTGTTTTAGCTTTTATTTTTAATATACCTAACAAAGGATCCTGATGTTCAAGTATGATCTTTGGTACATACAATATTTAGGTTGTGAACAATATAAACATCAATTAAGTAAAAAACAAATCTAAAACAAGGATAAGAAAAGGGTAAGAAAAGTAATATCAAACTTCAGTAACCTATTGAATGGCTCAGATTACCAAGAATGCAAATACAGGTAATCCCCGGGTTACATATGAGATAGGGACTGTAGGTTTGTTCTTAAATTGAATTTGTATGTAAGTGAGAACAGGAACATTATTTTAATAAATGCAATTAGGATAGATGTTTCTCTCAACATAATATTAGACAGTGTGGTGGTGTCAGTTACTGTAAAAAATCCTCACTGTTAGTTATTCACAAACAAATCCAAAAAAATAACCTTTGGGATATGAATGTCTTTGAGCTTTGATATGCAAAAAGAAACAACTACACAGTTTGTAATGGTCATTAAATTGTTACAAGAGACTCACAAGGAAGGGCTCATCCCCTAAGATCACCCACAACCTGAGCTGTGCTTAGTAAAAGATTTCTTCTGCAAGTCATACAAACCGCCCTTTCCCCCCATCAAGCCTCCGTCCTGCACACAAATAAGCTGTGAATCCCCGTTCGTATCTAGGAGTCGTCTGTATGTCAGCTCGGGAACTACCTGTACAAAAAAAATGCAATGCAAAACACAGCACTTGGTTAATTGTAGATTTTAAGTTTGCAATGTTAAATTTAGCAGCTCATCTATGCTATCCTAGCTGTTGTGAACTATACCAACTCATACCAAAAAGGCAAACTTTGGCCTGTGGACCAAGACTTTAATTACCCCCAGTCATGAATGGGTTAAGAAGAGTTGCTAGTTACCAGTCATGGGTACCATACTTTGCATTGTCCAACTTAAATGAAGCTGTTGAGGAACTAAATGTGTACACAGCACTTTGTCCTTGTGATATTGTTGCTGTGAAAGCTCAAGAAGGACACATAGGACAACGCGATATACATTCATGAAACGTGTGATACACAATGTTACATATTGCTTTGACAGCTCCAGAAAAGAGAACAGAGAAATAAGTACAGGGATGACATCTTTGAAACAAGCTGTTACTTAGCAATGGGGCTAAAAACATGACGTTGGCATGGCCAATAAAATGAACTCTCTTTTCTAAACACTTAGTTGAGTCTACTATAAACAAGTCATTTTATCCCCCTGTAAAAATGACATTTGTTGCTGTGGGTTATAATATAACATACCTTATGTATTCTTTTTGCCTTTAGTGTGTTCCATCACTAAGGATGTTTTAGTGGAGTGTATGGCATGTGTGTAAGCACTAAGTTTAACTGAACCAGCTTGTCATAATGGGTTCTACAGTGACAGCCATATCAG
The DNA here is from genome assembly GCF_032062135.1 of Pyxicephalus adspersus. Classification (NCBI taxonomy): domain Eukaryota; kingdom Metazoa; phylum Chordata; class Amphibia; order Anura; family Pyxicephalidae; genus Pyxicephalus; species Pyxicephalus adspersus. The sequence goes on along the minus strand of NC_092862.1, from coordinate 46,812,137 downwards.
CTATATTACACTATTCCCCAGATGGAAAATGTAGGTTGTATTTCTCTATTTATAAAAGGGTAATATTATTGTAAACACATGATCCAGTATAAAAGGAAAAACGACCAAACATAACCATATCAACAAAATAAGTCTTTGCACTTAGACTCCAAAGAAAATGCTTTCTGTACATCTTGTTTTTTTTATATATATATTAAGTTCCAGTCTAAAAGATACATTTATACATTTTGTGTACAGCTTTGAACCCCTAGGTGGTTCGATAATGTTCTTTTATGGGTTATCTTTTACTACTTTAAAGCTACTGTTTACATAGCCCAGTAGCTTATGCTGAGAATTAGGTAAGGAAAAGCAGAGACTTATTGTAGTGATTCAGATGTCTTTGTCAAAGCTTTACTGAGATCCAGTCCTTAAAGGAGATAACTTATTAGCTGATTTTTTACTCCACTAAATGTAATGCATGTTATCCCGAATTTCTTTTAATGTGTTAGTTTATTTGTAAAACAAAGATAAAAACATTTCTTAAAATATATACAAACATTTAAATTTTATTTTTGTTGCACTAACAAAACAGATGCTGATTTTAATAACAAAATTTATTTTACATTTTTGTCATTAAAAATGATTAGTTTATATTTTGCCATGCAAGAAGAAACAGCTTAAGCAAATGTATTAACTTTTCATGGGTCATATTAAGGATTTGGATTCAGTCCCAGTGTAGCTCTAACCTTAATATGGCTTTGGGCTTTTGGAGCCCTTGTTGCTAGAGTAAGACTTGTTCTAGTAGCTTGCCCTAGCAATACACAAAGTTTTCATAATCTGCCTAAACAATTCATTGCGTTTCTGTTTAGTTCTCTTCCCCTTGTCACTGTAATGTATACTGTAGGATCATTTTGAAAAATTTGATCACATTGTATTGTGCATGACACAGGAGAACAATGTTGCTTCCTATTCTTTCAGGATTAGAAACTACAAGTAACTAATACATTTCTATCTGTTTGTCCCCCAGTTTTTAAAAAACAGCAAACCGCACAATATTAAAAAACACATAGGATTTAATTAAATATATGTATGTATTTATGTGTGTATTGCGAAGATGGCAGTCTTTAAAAATGTAGCACCAGCATATTTATTATATCTAATGAGGCCAGCTAAGTCAAAGGTATGGGTTGGCCCTAAAGTAGATGCAAACATTTAGTTTGCTAAAACATTGTGTACCTGTAACATCTGGCTATTTAATTTTAAAAGAATACATTTTTCAACATCTTAGTACATACAGGGAATTATGGGTGTGGCCTTGGAGCGGTAGGTAATTGAAGGGGCATAGTTAAAAAGGGCCTAAGTCCACTAACTATATACACACATATGCCACAGTCTAGCAAGAGCGGAGGCAATGGCTGCCAATGAGGGCAAAGGGGGAGAGCAAGAGTAGATGGAGAACCTCAGGATAGTGGGCCAATCAATAATTGGACAGAGAGTGCCAGTGCAAAGGGGGCCAATGAAGGCAAAACGGGAGAGCAAGAACAGAGGTAAACTACAAGGGCATAGGGGGCCAATAGGAATAGGAGGGTTAACTGGACAGAGAGAACCATACAGGGCAAAACCGGGCAGAGGCTGAAGAGCAAAATCAAAGGGAGAATGCCAGGACGCCAGCCAGGGCAGAAGGGGCTTACCAAGACAGAGAGGGCCAGTCAGGGCACAGGGGGCCAACTAGTGCAGCAGTGGGAAAACAAGAACAGGGACAGCCAGGACAGAAGTTGGAGAGCAAAAACAGAGGGAGATAGCCAGGGCAATAGGGACCATTTAGGGCAGAGAGGGGGTTATCAGGACAGAGAGGGCCAGTGAGGGCACAGGAGTTAAACCAGGATGGAGAGGAAAGTTCAGTTAAAATGGAGAGCCTGCTAGTGCAGGTTTAGAATTCTGATGCAGTACAAAATATATATCTGTCTGAGCTCCCTTCATTCAGTCACTCTCCTTCACTACCTAACATTATCACTGTAGAGAGCAATGCCTACCCCCTGTGAAAACGTGCATTTACACTGACTGGCCAGGCACTGGTAGGAGTGTAAAAAGCCCTAATCATACAAGTCCATACTGTATCAGATCACAGAGTGGTCTCTGTCACCTGGTTACCCGGCAGCTCCTCTCTGTATTTAAAGTGCACCTATCATCACATTTTTTAGTTATTACAAAAAACTGTATTTTAACGTTTGAAGGGGAGACTCCTCCCTTATTGTCTTTGCCGCTGCCGCAGTATAGACTGAATGCTCAGTGCCTCTTGGGGTACATACACTACATATCCCAGAGGGCTGCAGGCTGAGCCTTTTGTGCATGGGTGTCATTACTCCTAAAAAAGAGCTGAACTTTGGAAGCTGTGCCCAAAGCCACCAGGGCAGAGGGCCAGTTATCAGCATTTCTGAATGGAAGCCATTGTGATAGAGCAGCTCCATGTGGCAGTACCTTGATGATTTCCCCCAGATAATTTCACACTGCAACTATACAGCTATGAGCAGCATGCAAAGGAGTGCCTAGACACATTTACATACCAGGAGAAGAATTGCATTTCTCAGGAGTAATTCAAGATAAAGATTTGTCAGGGCACTTTCTAGATGTTTCCTATACCATAGCAAATCCTAACTTTCTGAGTTCAGGTCCACTTACTTAAAGCAGACCTAATATTAAAATTTTTACTTTACATAAAAGAGTAGATAAAGATTGAATGGGAGCGCAGAGCTTGTATCCGCATGTATCCTAGGGGGCTTCTGTTTGCAATGGGGCTTTTCCTGCAATGCTCATCTCATGCATACACAATGAGAGCATTGAATTTGACATTTAGCAACATTCTATAATGAAGAATCAATCACTGCCATTTATTACATTTTATCCTCTAGTGTAGCTCTAGAGCTCAGATCTATAGGGAATTCTGAATTTTATCTGACTTCCATCTGCTACATTGCTAATTCCGGGACTGTTAACTGCCGGTGTTGACATGGACTGACAACTTGTGTTCAGAAGGAGGTTTCCTTCATGACAAATTCACCTAAAAATAATGCTTCAATTCACTTTCTCCAGTCATTCTGTTTTTCTGGAAACTGCAACTCTGTAAGCGATACCTAGCCACTAAAAGAGGGTGCAAAACTGAGTTGTCATTTAAATCCCTCCCGGTGATTATGGAGCAGTAATATTGTTGACCTAGTCAGATACATAAATTGGAGACTTCACAAAAATATAGAACTGAAATTAAGACAGTTTTGACATGATATATAGCAATATATTGACTGATGCTGTTTAAGAGAATCCATTCATTATTTAATAAAGCCAGATTTGTTATATTATATATTTTTAAATGTAAAATAATTTACAGAACCACCGGCAACCTAGGTATTGAAATTTTTGTGCATTAAATTTTTTTGTTAGGTAATGAATTTGTATGTGGCAGTTTGCATCATCCTTATGAATTCCTAATTACATTGTGTATTTTTTCCCTAATTATTGGAAAACCTTTTCCCAAAAATAAAAACTAAGACAATTATTTGGTAATATAGATTTCCATATATTTCATTTTCATTTAGACAGCTTCTTGCTTTTAATGGAGTCTCTGGTTGCACCAAACTATTTTATTGTTATACGTATTATAGTGGGGGTAAAAAGTCCAACCTATCCATTTATGAGACTAGTATGAATATGTGTGTCCACTCGCAAAGGAATACACAAATGAAACTTTATAGATTATTGACTCCTGCTTAGACAATTATTAGTGTTAATGTCAGAGAGTGATAAATTATGTTTAAATTAAAATAAAAATCCGATCTTATCCAGTTTAAGTGTATTTACCACTTGAACACTAACAACTGTAAATATCACACTACAAGAGCATGATGATCAAAAGGAAGAATGCCTCTTACATTGCTGGTCATTGGGAAGAATGCCAACCTTACAAATAGCCAAAAAGAGTATTGGGGTCACCTAAGCTTGGGCACAAACTGCTCATTGCCTAAGGAACTCCTAGAAATCTATGGATTAACACTAGGGTTTCAAGTGACCCTGGTTGAGAAACAGAGGTATAGAAATAAAAATAAAATGTAGAAAAAAAGTTTTTTTTTACTGATTGGGGTACACTAAGCATTAATAAATGGTTAAACAATTATTTTAAAAAGCTTCTTTTAATTGCTTTCCTGCCTGGTTGTTTTAACCAGCATTTCTACTCTGTTTCATGTAGTTGCAGATATAAGAGATCTGCAGATGAATAACTAAGAATAGATATAAAATACTGACACAAGATATTAACATATTGATACAAAAATTAACATATACAAAAAATGTGACTTTGAGCGTAAACAAAGGTAAAAAATGTCCCAGTGGCCAGCAATGTAAGAGGCATTCTTTCTACCGACCACCATGCTCTTACACTGTGAGCTTTGGATATAGTAAATTATAGCAGGGGTTCCCTAAGACCTGAAAGGTATTTTAGGGGTTCTCCCAAGTCAAGAAACACTGATTTGTCATTTACATATTTTAGAAAAGACTGTTTTGCATGGAGTCAAGGGAGTAATGAGTTGTGTGTGGGAAATGCTTAGAACTTTTGGTTTACTTTTGCAGATTTTGGTAACACTCCTTTAAACTAAAAGCTGAAATTCTAACAAGGAAAGATCATGCTGTAAACAAACTAGCCAATGAAGTGATAATACTATTTTCTGCTCCATGTGAGGCATCTGCTTACTCTGAGCCTGCCCTACAGACACCTGCGCTACAGTCTGACAGGTGCAGCACCCTAGACGAAATCTCCATCTGCCATACTAAAACCAATTACTATTGGTTTTAATTGCTTGCATGGACATTTCTCAGAAGGTGAACTGCAAAGGCAAACTTGCAAAACAGTATAGCAGTAATACAAAAGCTTACATGACAGTTTGGGGGTTTCATTGGTTGGAGTTTAGAATTACCTTGCAACACCAAAGGGGTCGATTTACAAGGCAGTGAATCGAACATTAACTGACACATTCCCTTATGGAGAATCAATTACCGTCATTAAAACACATGGGTCCTACAAATTGTCTGCCAAGAAATGTTTTTGTGAAGGTTGGATTCACTGCCTTATAAATAGACCGTTAATGTTTGCAAGGTGATTGCACAATCTAACCACTGAAGCCCCCAAACCGTCCAATTTGGATTACTGCTATAACATTTTCCCTTTGTAGTTCACTGCTTTACAAAAAGGGTTCATCCTCCGTGGTCACTATAAGCTGTGCAGTGCAGTTTGTATTTCTCCTCATATGGGTTTCTCTTAGGTTCTCTGACCATTGATTTAATTTAGTAGGTTAATCAGCCCAAGCTAAAAATAGTCATATATATGAGTGGTAGGGGAAATACGTCCTCAAGCTCCAATTATGTCTTAAACTATACAAATCCTATGCATGTGCTGTGTGATGTCAGTGATATACAAATATAGGAAATAAATAAGTAATAAAGAAATGTAATGAAATTTGACCAATGGGGTTCAATGAATCAGCAGACATCTGCTTAGCCTTTGCACTGGTTCAAACTCACTAAAACACCAGATTGAGAGACAGTTTAGATTCATGGAAGATCGGTAAGCTGATCTGTCAATCCACTTATTTTTACAGAGAGCTTTTAGTAACTGCAAGAACTGTTATCTGCTTGTAACATAAACTTATTATATTTTACTGTTTTGTGTAGGTCTGGAATTTAAAATTTCATGCTGCACCACTACATTAAGTCCGAACAGATGGGTTTATTACTTGTAAATACACTTAGTGTAAAGATTTATTCTCACTAATGCTTTGAAAAAACCGCAACATGAGGCAATGCACATTACATGCACTGCTGGGCTGCAATGCCAAATATTCCTAATGGAACCCACAAAAGCTCCTTGCCAATGCACTGCAGTGCAATACACAGCAATACCTCTGCGGTTTCAACAGTGCATCCTGCGCAACTTTTCTATGCATTGCAAAACATTTTTTTTTCTATTTTTAGACATACATTTAACACCTGATATAAAGTCATATTGGTATGTGTTAGAATCACTTAGCTTAGTAAATGAGAATACTAGGCTAAGTGATACTTCAGCCATCCAGTCAGATGTAAGGAAAAATCTTTTTTTCTTTTTTTTAATTTCCTTGTATGTGATGGGCATTCTTTACAATGTGAACTTTCACTACATTCACTACTTCTCATTCAATTAGCAAATTATTCTTTATGAGTTTGCCACCTTTTAGGAATAATATACACCAAAATTTCTGATAACTATCCTGATAGATCTCCTGTTATATCCAGTGTCTAATATGTGCTATCTTGGCCTGTTAGATCATAATGGCCTGTCGACCATCTCATCATGGATGGCTGACAGATTTCTGAAAGAACCTGGATAAAACAGAACTCATCACCTTCTCCCCTTCACATTCCAAATCTCCCCCTGACATATTTAAAAATCTGCCCCTACCTGTCTCCAGAGACCACCAAAATCCTTGTACACGCTCTTATCATCTCTCGTCTGCACTACTATACCATCTTCCTCGCTGGTATTCCACTAAAGCTGCGTACACACGGCAAATTTTTCTCGCCCGATAATCGGTATCGGCCAATTATCGGGCGAAAATCTGCCGTGTGTACAGTCGGTCGACACCGACTGTACACACGGCAGATTTTCGCCCGATAATTGGCCGATGCCGATTATCGGGCGATAAAAATCTGACGTGTGTACGTAGCTTAACACTGCATCAAATAATGTAAAGTATGGAAAACTGTATTTTAATAATAAAAACATGGCAAACAAAATATTGTGTATGATAAGCAGTGTTTTAGTAAACTTAAAGCAAAACCAAACTTGTATTGGTGTGGGTAAACTTTTGCCATAGTTAGCAAGTATGCACATCATCCCCTAAAGCTGCCAAGTCTTCCAGTTCCACCGCCATCCTCTTTGGGCACAGGAATAGAGCCCGGCTCTACATTGCATGGCACATAAACTATGCAGTGTAAGCAAAAACCAAAAAAGCCATCAGGTGCAGGGGAAAAGGTTTTTTTGGCAAAACAGATTTTGCAAATGTCTTCCATTAAAAATATCTACCTTCTGGTGCCTTCTTGTATTTTGAAATCTGTTATGTTTTAATGTCATTTAGTTAGGATTTACATTCACTTAAAAGAAAACATTGCAATAATAACTGAAATTGTGTGCTTCAAAATAGATTCCACTTTAATGTTAATATGTACACTATAAGCAGTAGTTTATAAAAGTTATTTTTATGAAGAGAACCCAGTGTCAATTGCATTCTAGGCGGCAGACATTAAATAAAGATTCAAGGTTTTATTCCTCAGAAATTTTTCTCTTCACTGTTCTATGAAAAATTTCACAGAACAAACAAGATGATAGCTTTCCCATGTAGAATGATTTCTGAAAACCTTCAAAAATTACATAGTCTTCTTTCCCTTTTTACAAATATGCCAAGATTAATTTTATGCTCTGTAGAGCACAGCTAGTGAGACAGCGAAGCAGAGTGACATTTCACACAGCCTGAGTCAACTTGCTGCTATGCCTGCTGGGAAGCAATGCACAAGCTAAAACTGTAGCACAGAAGTCAATGACTGGTGATCAAAATAAGTTATATAAGCAATTCTCAAGCTCTTATTGCAAGGAGGCAGAAGGGGGTATTTATGGATAAATTATCCAACTGAGCTATCATCCACACACCTGGCAAGCCAGGAAATACACAAATGATAGTGAACGTGTCAGTATATACATTATAGAAGCATAATTATTAAAAGGAACTAAAGACCTGCAAATGCTAACATACCACAAACTGAATGTCACAATTCCCAAGGGAAGTCGAGTATGAACATGGTAAGCTTCAAAGCCCAGGGTGATATTATCACTGAAATATTGTGATGAGATTATTATATGGCAAATCCAACTTTTTTTATAGAATGGTTCATCTAGATAATCCCTACTTTTAGTGTTGGTCACTGAAATTGTTTCATGTATAGAAAACAGAGCATAGAGGCTGCCATTGGAAGGAGGATGCAGGCTGTTCCATTGTCTGATGTAGAGATTGGTATCACCACTCAATCAGCTTACCATCATTGGTAAAAAAAAATTGACCAAAAATGCACCAAACAATATATTGTATTGAATTCAGCACTAATGTTATGTAGTCATTGGCGCTAAAAAAATTATTCTATTCTAAATTGTAATATAGTAGCTCAGCATTCAGCATGAGCATAAGTAGTTAATTGTAGAGCTGTTGCACCTCTAAAAATAACCCTTAAAAGAGGAACAATTCTCTTCCCCATAAGTAATTTATACCTTCTGCAGGTTCCAGTCCCATTCTGGACCTTATGGTCTAATTGTGTATTCTAAAAGAATTAAATTAATTTTAAAATATCTAAATACGTGGGATATATATTGTGAGAGATTAGCATCAATTGCAATTTGACCTCCCAGCTCTGTCTCTCACTCCATTTAGAGATATTGGTCCCACAGTCCTAAACTTTGGAAGACCTCCTAGGCTCTCTCAGCATACAGGTAGTCCCCGAGTTAAGGACATCTGACATAGGGATGACTCCTAGATATGAATGGGGCTTCCCTGCTCCTACATGTGCAAGACAGAAGCTTGATGGGGGGGAGGGGGCAGTTCGCATGACTTGCAGAAGACATATTTTGCTGTTCTGCTAGTGCTTATAACTAATGATCAAGACAAACTCTGCAGTTGTTTCTTTTTGCATATCAAGGCACAGCTTGCTCCAGAAGTTAATGAATATCTAGGCTCCATAACATGAGGTTTTTTTTTTTGGTTTGTGATAAACTCACAGTGAGGATTTTATACAGTAACTGACACCATGCTGCCTAATAATATGTTGAGACAAACATCTGTCCTAATTGGTACTGGTATTTTGGAGCCTGCTTGGGCTTCTCAGTATTGGACGATCATAGAAATAGAGAACAGATCCTAGAATTCTAAAATCTAGAATTATGGGTACAGCAAAACACTCATCTGTTATTACTAGATTGTTACTGCCTAAGGGAAAAATGTAAAATAGAACCTCCTCTAGGAGAAAAATGTTTAACAAATATATTGCTGTAACATTTTATTAAAATAGTCTTCTTTGGTGAGTTTAGTAAAAAACATTGCACATTCATGTTTTTTCAACTCTTATGTTGTAGTGTCCTTAAATAACTGTGTGATGTGTGTGTTTGAGCTTTTTAAAATAAATGGCATTTTTTTTTCATATACCTGGAATAGATCTGGTTCAGGATTATTAACTTTTGCCAACTAAAAGCAAATATCTTTTTTTTATAAAGCCTTCATTTATAAAGCCTAATTGAAAAACAAAACTCCACATGACTTTGGAACTGTAAAATTTGAATCTCATTATACTTTACAACAGGTTATTTGCAAAATTTGTAAGCCTGAAAAAATGGAACACATTGGGGCTTATGTAAAAACATGAAAATGCATAAACCAAGAATTATGCCAGGGGTCGGCCAGATACGGCCTAGACAGTAGTTTGTTCCTGGCCCCCTGGCCAGGGGGCGTTAGGTCGGAACAAACTGCTGGAAATCTGGAGGCGCATGCGGCTCTTGAACCTCCTCTTGCTGTGGCTCCCCTATTTACTGTGACTGGCGTTAACACTTCTGCCACCGGGCGGAGAAAATAGGGAACGCCCTCTGAAAGGAAATCTATCTCCTCTGCAATGCATACGGAGGAGAGGGATTTACTTCAGGGAGCGTTCCTGGTGGGGGCGGAGCCATTAAGTTGGTACTCGAGAGAGAGTCTGGCCTAGTGTGCTCCTGTCCACCCCTGAAATGGCCTAGTGGCCACAAAAGTTTGCCTACCTCTGAATTGTGCAATGCAGTTATCTTAACAACAGCATTTGCTTAGAAAACAGTTTCCACTAGCCAGTTTGGGAACAAAATACCTTACATATGAAAAACCTGTCTGTTTGACATGATATTATACTGTACATTCCTTGGTAACAAAGGCTATTTTCAGATGTATTTCTTTTAATAGAATCCTTTGGTCTGCCTAACTTGCAGTTTTGCTTCTGATGGCAAATCATATGAAATCTCAATGCTCCACATCTTTCTTCTGTTATGTAAAACAAGTGAGAGATCCAGCAGGGAGATTGAGAAACCTTTATGTGACTTCTTTAGAATGTGGTTGTTCTTGAAAAACCCGGTTTTGAGATCTGAGAACCCCTAAAATGTCAATGGCCTTAGTGAGTAATTACACCTTCTGATATCTAACTAAATATGAAGAGAAACAATTATTTTTTAATTCATCTTCATTTTTTAGGTATACAAGTTTAAAACTGTTTTATTTTTATTTTGTTTTATTATTTTTGTATTTTTTGCATTTGGGGTTCTATCACATCAAAGTCTCTAATGGAAACCAGACCAATGGAAAACAACTAAATCTACTTAATTTACCTGACAAAAACTTGAACTTGAACATTCTTACAGTTAAACTCCAGGAAAAGTCCAAAGTTCTAGAACAACATTATGAAACAGTTGTATTTACCATATTCCAAGGTGTTTGAAACTGTCTGAACACAGACCCTAGATTATTGTGATCTTAGAGTATTTTAAATAATAAATTAATTCACTTTAAAAGCAACCGGAGACTTCATGACTTGTTTAAAGCTTTTTTACTGTTTTCTATTAAATTTGTAATGATAAAGTAACAATACCATTCTGGACTGTACAAAACATAGCTTTTATTATTACTTTATTTATTCATTTTGGAGATAAAAATAAAATGTAACAATTTATGCTCTTTAGTTTACTATTTAGTTTATTCATTAACTGTGGATTTTATTTCAGATCACCCTACTAATTTACTGCAGAATGTTGCATGTGTATGCTTCTCCCTACCATTACTAAGACCATCTGGCTGTAAGTTATTTATTTTTAGTTTTATTGGCTGATATAACCCTAAAATGTGTGTATATGTTTTGGCGGTGCATTTATTGCATATGATTTTATGAAAAATGTATTACTGTGTTCTTTCAGCAATATGATACCTGAACGCTTAGATGCCAACAGAAATAGTAACATTTTCTTCTTGAACAAAGGTGCAGATTATGCTATAGGTTATTGTTTTCTGAGTGCAAAGGTTCAGAATTGCACTCAGTAAAGGGCATACACTCTTGCTTATTTCTAAAAATAACTTTGCTTTTTAATTTAATATAGCTACATGCTCGAGTAGCTATGGCCACAGCCTGGTCCACACAATGTCTGCTTTTCTTGGATTTCATTCTGGAACTAATATATTTGAATAGCCTCAGAGGGCATGGAGGTTTTTTCCGTTCTTGTGTAATTTCCTCCAGGTCAGATTTTCTCAATTTCTTTACCCTGAAGAACCCATAAAATAATTTTCTGGTCTTAGGGAACCCCTGCTAAATTCAATGTATTGTGAGTAAGTGGGAAACGAGCCTTATAAGTTATTTGCCAATAGAAATAATGTCTCTCTTATAGTGGTGGCTAGAATAACACCTTTATAGACAAATAATACATTTTTAGGGTCATGCAGTTGGCTCCACCAAGTGGTGTTGGTCCTATAACAAATCAGACATCATTAAATAAGAGGTCAATTAGGTTCAGTTTTAGGAAGCCCTAGTAACCCCCTGGTTGAGAAAGCCATTCTCAACTCTAGGTATAGGATTGTTGTCAATGAAGATCACTTATATCAGACATAACATGAGCAATAGACCACCAGTCCTGGACTGTTCTAGTATCCCAAGGTTGTTTTAATGCAAAGTGGGCTATTTACATTGTTTAGACAAAAATGTATGTTTAATTATGTAATAATGAATAAATAGCTGCGATGATGTGTGTATTTTATATCAGCTTGAAGTATGGATTTAGGATAGAAGTAAGTGTATGTATTCTGATTCTTTATATCTTTCTACATCTGCAAAGATTGGGTTACGTGATAGACATTTTGTCATAGCCTTTACGTCTAATCCCCTGATCTTCTAGAGAACTTTATTTGTAAATACTATCTAATAGCCATATAGGTAAGTGGAATTTTAAACCTGTTGGCTATGTGACTTCAGATACACAGAAATATATTTATGCTACAAGTGGTTGGATATCCATTAGTAGAATCTTTTGTTATAATTCCCAGCATGATTTTTTCCAACAAAAGAGTGCTGTGTACCTAGTGCTCAGGTTCATGGAGAGGGGAAGTCAACTAGGAGACCCCACTGCAACCACTGCACAAGACAACGTTAGGGGACAGCTGTACACATGGTAGATTTTTACTCAGGACCACATATTATTTAACATGTGTAGATAGCTTTAGATTATGCTTTTTTATTTTTGCAAACTCCAGAGCAAGCTTTAGGAGTTCTTTAAGTTTCTACACCAGGCAGAACTGTTGGAGTGAACCACAAAAAGGAAGAAAAAATTGCATAGTAAAAAGGTAGATGACCTTCCATTAAAAATGAAACAGAGTAGGGATCAGAGTGAGCACAGACAGAACACATGAACAGGCAAACAGGAAAAATGGATAAAGTACATAGCAATAAAGTAAAGTTAGTGCATTTATGGCACCTATTACAATCTTTTCCTTGTTAAGTTACTAACTTTTGTTAAGTGTCTTTGACAGAAGCATGGTTAAACTACGTGAACAGACACGATGACATTCTGCACAAAGACATAAATGCAATAAAAATTTAAAGACATCATTTTCAGGGCTTGTCAGGCTACCCATTGGGCTAGAATTTGTAAGGTACTGTACCAAGAAATGAGCTGAACTGACAAATCATAGCTACAAACTAACAAAAAATACCAACGGAGATGAAAAATTGTAGTAAAGATTCCTTGAAAAAATAAAGTAAGGAAAAAGTATTTTCTTTTTACTTTTATGCCTCTTCCAGATAAGTAGTTTGTTTAGCAGTATCTTTTTCAATACTTTGGATATGTGATACATAATTTGTTTTAATTTGTTTTTAAAACATCATCTGTACATTAAAAATTCTGTTTTATTCAATCCATTTTTCTATTTAAAATTACACTGGTACAAAACATGCAAAAATGTTTGCAAATGTAAATAATGGGCTCAATTTATTAAAAAAAAACATTTTATTGGTAAAAATGAAAATGGGAAAAAATTGGAAAACAGAACGATAAAATAATCATAGATCAGGATAAAGCTCAGGGGGTTGTTTAGAACTGATTAGTGTACATTAGGGTAAATTTAAGATTTATTAGGGTTAAATAGAAGTACATTTCAATAAATTAAATTTTGTGAAACAAAAACTTTACTTGAACTGTTTCTTTAAATTTATGTATAAATGAAATAGCAACTGCAGTGTAGCTATTTTTTACACAGGAGCAGGGGAAGTGGAGTTGGATATAGTAGATGCATCCCAAGAAGAACCTTTTGTGGATAAAATTATTTTCCTAGGACATCCTTTCTGTACAATGCAGCTGACACACTTTATTCCATGTGATGTTTCTGCAGACTAACTGTCAATGCATATATAATAAACAACTACCATTCACACTACTGCACTGAATGGTACTCATGTAATAATGGAGAGCAATAGTTAGTAATATGTGACTGTAAACCCAGATAGGCATGAAGACATATCCCCCATGGGGAGTGTCCATGACTTTCTCGGCTCACAGGAAGTCGATTGATTGGCACTGAGAATCATTCAGTTTACAATCTGGTGAAGGTAACCTTCTGCGGGGTAGATCGTCAGGTGAGTTTTATACCAAAAACGGCTAATATTTTGTTTTACTACTGCTGGGGAAAAAAAAAAAAATATATATATATATATATATATATATATATATATATATATATTCTGATGAATATTCCAATATAGTGACCAGTTCTTTCCAGAATAATATACAGGAAATAGGAAAAGGGGGGTTGACAGTAATTTTTGGCATTCACGCGTAATAGCTAAACATTTAGGTGAATGTAATTACATTTCTAGTTTGCCTTCTTATTAAGAAGAATCATATGGGTCATTGTCAGAGTGTTAAAGTATTGGGGCGTTGTTCTGCAATCATTTATAAATCCTTCTATTTTCCCAGTGTGCTTTCCCATGCAGCTGTGGTAATGACAGTAATAACGTTTGGGAAGATGCTGCCTCAGATGCCTCATTTGGATGAGCAGTGCAGCACATCGCCAGATGGAGCATTAATACAGTTCACAGAAAGCATATCGTGATCTTCTGGATGGCACTACCAGGGGTTGGAGAGGGCCAGTGCTATTACCTGGATTTGTTTTCTATTTCCTATACACATTTCTGTACATTTGTAAGAATAAGTATGTAAAGCTTTAGGCCCCTACACAATGGTGCGTAAAAAAAAAACTTATGGAAAAGAATTGTGTTTACATTAATTTGCAGTGCAACACTTTTGGTGTTGATTTACTAATGAACAGACTTTGTTCACTTTGCAAAATTAATTGGCATCTAGATTATTAAATTAGGTGAAGTTACATGAAAATTTATTCTGTAATGAATATGTAATCACATGCAAAAAAAATTAAAAAACATACCAAATTTTTGTTCACACATGATTGGAATATTTATTTAAGTCTATACAGTTTCATTTAATTTTCACTTAAGTTAGGGAATGAGGTTAGCTATTAAATTTACTTTGCAAAATAAAAATATACTTAGCACAGTAAATGAAATGAAGCTTTAAGCATCTAATTATGTGGGTACAAAAATCATTTTCTTTAATTTCTCTTGTACATTGAGTTTTGTTTGCAAAGAAATTGTTTAATTATTTTCACCTCATTCACTAAGTGCAAAATCACTTTGCAAAGTACACATGCTCAACCCCTGATGTCAACCAATCCTCAAGGTATCTTTGAAAAGGAATGGAATGTTGGAAATCCCTTTTGTACATGCATGTACTTGATATGTGGTTGCATTGTTTTTTTAGAAGCTTTATATGGCATAGTTTTACTATAGTGTTATATATAGTGCTAAAACATAATATGAGGTTCAGTAACCTCATATGAACACCCACCAACATCTATCACTCCCAATTTATTGTTCATTAAACCTGGACTGAAAAAGTAAAACAGTAGAAACACCCAAACTGATATTGTATGGTATGCCATCCATTCATTTGCAGTTGAACAGCCAGTTATTTAAGTAAGTGGTGGGCATTTTTAGCATGTTTCAAAAATATATCTTACTTTTTATTATTCAGGTAAATATGTTATAAAACATTCTTTTATTCTGTATTACTTGTTTGCATGCTATTTTACTCCCTGTGGGGAGTGTTCTCTTCACTTTCTGTCCTGGAGATCTAACATGAAGTCACAGGACATCTATTGTTGTTTACACAGCTCAGTAGCTCAAGGTCAAATTTATACACACAGTTTCCTCAGTCAAATAAGTTACTCATTATCCAGTTTTTGTTTAAATGGGGCTATATAGTGATTGAATCTGAAAGTAAATAGATTCTGCTTTACTTCCATAATCTTTAGCGCTGGTTGTTTCAGTTAGGTAATTGCAATGAAATCTAACAACTTGTATGTAAAACAACGTCTATGTAAAAAAAAAAAACATGGAAAACTTAAAAAAAAAAGCAGCAAGGTTAACAGTTAATTGACCCAAAATTGTGATAGTTTCAGACATTAGCAACATTAACAAAGATGAAGGATTAAAAAAAAAAAGTCCCAGTTTACATTAAACCAAAAAGCAGGCTAATTAATTGATGGCTGCTCCAACAGAAAAAGAAGAAAGGTCTGCTTCATTTCTTACTGAATTCGGCTAATTACATCTCCAAGCATTCGTACATATAATTGAAAAGCGCTTAAAATCTATCACAGGCTGAGCACAGTTAATGGTTCCCAAAACAGTGCTAGACTTGAGTAATCACTTGCTGCAAATGTCTTTTGTTATATATAGAAAGGCTGGGGCACTAAATACCTGTAGGTAGCGGGCAAGTAAATGAAAGCATCCAGGTGCAAAAGAGTGAGTGAGTATTTTGAGAACAAGAAATGTCTTACAATTGTTTGGCGTTTAGCTCCCAGTAGAAAGTGGTTCTTTTACAAAAGTTTATTGATTTTCAGAAAGTGGTTGTTTTTTTATGGTATTGTTTTTTTTCAAGAACTGCATTGCACAAAAACATGGAGTTCTTATAGGATAAAATCCTGTCCCTGCATATGCTGTGTGTAGTCTTTTCCTTCGCTTACTGACCTCATATTTCATAATGCATAGAAGTTGTGCAACAACAAAAAATGAGCTTAACAAAAAGAAATTAACCGTTGTGGCTCTTTGATGTATATTCATAGTCAAAATAACCATTTTCTATAATATTTTAAATTCCACCCTGCCATAAATGTATAACCAGAACAACAAATATAAGGAATCTGCATCTTAAAGCTGTGTAACCTTAACTGTAAGTTATTTCCAGGGCTTGCCCTGTGCCTTGCACTAATGCAAAAATATTCATTCTCTTATCCAGTAGTACTTAAGTACTAAAACATGTTACAGTTATAGAAATGTATTGTGCAGTGCTATCACCTTGGGATGTTGAAGTGCTCTGGTCTGGTCTTTCCTGCCACAAATCCAATGTATGAGTGACTCGTGTAAAATGGTACTAGGGTTTCTCTAGCTACAGGACACTAATCTTCATTCTCTAGTGGCATGAATCCTCCGTTTCATCTAGTATTGTGCTGTTATTTCTGACTCTTCACATTAATATGATGATGCCGCTATTACACAGACTTTATATTTGTTATACAAATAAACTTAGGGACTTGTTGATAAGGGATATGGGCTGTAACACATCTCAACATCTGCAATATGAATTCCGCTTCATTTTATGGACTGTGCCACAACCTTTGCTAAAGAGCCCCATATTGGTGTTGGTGGCCACAATATTAAGACCCACATATCAGTGACAGTGGCGACAATATGAAGTTAAACATTGGTGTCAGTAACCACAATATTAACCCCTGCATTAGTGACTAGTGACAGTGACTGCAAAAATCCCCCATCATTGGAGACATTGACCAATATTAACCCCACACTGGTGTCAGTGCATAAATAACCCCATATTGATATCAGTGACAGCAATAATATCAGCTTGTATTTCTGGAAGCCCCTATCAGTCTTATTCTAACTGCCCAAGGGAATACGGAAAGCTAAAATACATAAAAATTTCAGGTAGCTATACCTGCCACAAATAAAAGTATATTATAAGGGTGGTATTTCAGATTCATTTCTTAAAGCAGACCTAAACTCAAAATGTTTACTTTACATAACTGGGTAGATAACCCTTTTATTTAAAGTAAAAAGTTTATTTTTTTTTGTGCTACACCCTTTTTTTTAAAAAAAAGGGTGCAGCACCTCCCCTTTCTGTTTAGAGTGCATGTCGAAAAGCCTACCGGAATGCATGACGTAGGTATCCCGGGAGGCTTTGCGCTCTCTTGGCTGCTCCTTCTGCTCATGCCCGAGTAGCCCTTTCATAAATGGAAGAAAAAAATTGCATGCGCAGTATGGTCGGCTGTCTTTTTCCCCATCTACGTCACCAGATCTAGTGCCTGTGCAGTGCGAATTCAGGTGACGCAGGAAAAAGAACCCGCAAGAAGAGAGAAGAAGATGTCAGTGCCCAGTGCTTCCTCTGCACCAGGCCTAAGACAGATACCAGAGCTAAGTGGGACCCAAATGAATAAGTGTGTTTTTCTTTTGTTTTCAGTTTAGTTTCGCTTTAACTTCACCTAAAGTTTTATCATCCCTGCCCAGAGTACAGTATATCTAGAGGATGAACTTTTCATGTATGATCATGTGCTGAGCTCTGGCTGAATAGACAGTAATCAACAGCTAGGTCTGGATGTAGTTACAGCAGTACAAACAGATTTGCTGGATACACATGGAGTATAAAGGGTAACTATACTTGCCGTTAATATAAATTATTATACCAGTTTGATTTAAGGCAGACATAATTTTTATTTTAAAAATATACATATATGGCTTCCTTGTATCTAGGGGCACTCCTCATACTGTTAGCCTTGACATTTTTCTTCCTGTGTACGTAAACTGTTTACCGCCATTTTTCAGCACAGTAGGACTGATTTAATAAAGCTCTCCAAGGCTGGAGAGGATACACTTTTATCAGTGAAGCTGTGTGATCCATGAAACCTAGAATGGATCTGGTCCAGGATTCAACACATTTGCTTGCAAATTACTTTAAAGAAATCTTTAAAGGTTTGCTGGATCACCCAGCTTCACTGTTAAAGTGTATCCTCTCCAGCCTTGGAGGGCTTTAATTAATGGGGAGTGAACCCGTAATTGTAGCAGAAAATCCTAACTTTTAGGAAGTTGGGAAGACAGCAAAAAATGAAGGGAATCTATGTGTAGAGATTTCCGCACAAAATGCATAAAATAAAATTTGTAATGTTTGTAACAGACCAGAGAATTCTGGAATTTTTTTTAAATTACAGGTTTAACTGGTTACTCTACTCTGGCCTACATTACAGAAATCTGTACAGCTGTGAGCCATGACAATAGTCATCGCCTTTCAATATTTTTGTTATTTATCTTGTGAATTAAAATAAACCCTCATTGTGAATAGTAGACATTTTAGGCTGACAAATTTGACTTCTCATAATGATTAAGCTCCTTTCAAAAACATGACATTTTAAATGTTTGCTTGTTGAAAAAAAATGAAACTACAAACTTTGTCAGCTTTTATTTGAAGGAACATAACTACTGTGATTAGTCTATCTTTCACTTGGAAGGACAGCTAATCCTCCCTTCAGGACATGAATTTATTATTTCTGTAAATTACAGGTTTCATAAAAAGTTGGGTTAACAGGCCACAGTGGGAGCTGTAACCCTCTCATCTGACAAACTAGTTCTCCTGCTGGTCCTTTCTTGGCTCTGTCCTCTTAATGGCTTTGTGAAATATATGTGTGTGTTTAAATTTAAGGAAATCAGGCATCAAACTTTATCAGATTTTCATCTAAAAATGCACATTTTTTAAAATTTTTTAGATATGTTTTATTCAAAGAAATATTTATTTTTCTCTGAAATATGTTAGCTATAGATTACGTGTCAGTTTTCAATTTGCCCTTCAAAGTTGATAATACTTAAGAACACTAGATTCTACCAATTAAGCAGTATTAATTTAACTAGCCACTTAACCATGCAAGCCTGTTCCCTGATGATTTAGTTGTGCTCTGTTACAGCCTTCTGCTTCTGCTGCTTGGCTCTGACCAGAGAACAAGGGCAGTACCTGAATTGTGCGAACTGCTTGCAGTTTTGCATTTTTCTACCATTTCACTTTCCATCCAATGACCTCCAAACTTATTAGCATCAGTCAACCTTCTTTTTTATGTTTTTTCCGTTTAACAACTGTTTTGGATTTTTCACTATTTATTAGTATTATCATCACTTTTACAGTTTTTATAGGCACTTCATTACCATTTTCAGATCAGCACCTAATCACTACTTTTTCATCCTTTCAACCACCAATAAAATGTGTTCTTCAATTCATAAATGTGATCCTAAAAATTAATAAAAATGGTTCCGAGAATGCCTAATAGCAAAGTATAGATAAAAGCTAAAATACTTTGGAAAATAAAGTTTCCATAATGTTCGCCATATCTAGGTTTTTGAAAGAAGTGGTTGAGTATAATTCTTTTGTAGAGGACAAAGACACCAACAGCTGAGTTATCCATAGGAACAGAGACCCAGAGGCATTCAACTGGCAGCTCACCAGCACTTTAAAATAGTGCCATCTGCAATAGGTAACCTACTTTATTGTTTGTTTGCACACCCACGTGTATTGTTAATGCGCTCCAGCCTGTAAAATGAGAACATTTTATCTTGATTCAGGATGTTGTCATCCTTCTTTTGATTGTGATCAAAAGATAAATTGCATACGCTGAATCTATAGTGCAAATGAGGCATTCCTTTCTTCTGCTGCAAAGCTTTTCTATTTTACATGTTATTTTAGAATATGATTACACAGCAGCATCACAAACGCTTGTGATATTGTACTTTCATAGACATAAAACAAAGAGTAATTATATATCTAGAACCAGTGTTTCTCACAATTTGATGAATTCCTTAACTAGCTTTTTTGAAATTACAGAGCTGCCTTGACAATGAAAGGTTCTGAAGACGGAAAAAAGAGGGACATTTATCCACACATTTGCAATTCAGATAATAGTTGCTTTCATTCAAACTCAGATGTTTCAGCAATGTTTTGTCATTACAAAAATCTTGAAAATGCTAAAATAGGTACAGTTATCTTATAGTAAGGGTATTAATATTTTCTTCCTGTTTTCTCCTTGGATGGTTGACCTTGCACTGATAATCAGCGTTACTGAAAATTATACTAGAAAAATATTTATTAGCAGTAATCAGGAGTAAAAACTATGGATCCATTTAAGCTTTTGAAAACAGGCCACTTCAAATGTTTTAAATTCCTTTTATTTTAGGTTAATCCTTGTATGGAGCAGAGCAATCAGCGGAGCTTTATGCTGACAGCTCTGCTCCCCTGATCCTGGAGCCAAAACGAGGGCATTAGAGGTTGAATGGAAATACTGTGTCCATTAATACCTCTACTGCTCTGTGATTGGCTGAGAAATAGACCAATCACAGAGCAGTAGAACATAGTATTTCCATTCATTGCCCTCCTATTGCCTGCGGTTACAGCTAATTGAAGGCACCTGCTTTCAATTAACTGTGACTGCACAGTTCCCACGGTCCAGGAATCCCACAATGACATTATGATTCATAAT
This sequence comes from Pyxicephalus adspersus, assembly GCF_032062135.1. Lineage (NCBI taxonomy): Eukaryota > Metazoa > Chordata > Amphibia > Anura > Pyxicephalidae > Pyxicephalus > Pyxicephalus adspersus. The sequence continues at coordinate 46,791,387 of NC_092862.1, read as the reverse complement.
GTCATTGTAGGATAACCTGTAAAATATAAAAAAACAAGTTTAAAATAAAAAAACAAAAACGAAATAAATAATTTAAAAAAAAAAAATTTTTTTTTTTTTTTTCCTCCTGAATTTTTGCTGTCGAATGCAGCAAAATTCGGGTCGGGTATACCCGAATTCGAACAGCCATATTCGGGTCGAATATAGGGACAACCCGAATTCGAACATCAACACTAATCACGAGCAAAACAATCCTATTGAACTCCAAAAGTATCTGTGTTGTAAAGACCCTCCATGCAATTCGGCCTTAATAGATTTACCTGATTTTGAATGAGCTGAAATATCATCAAAACTCACTACAAATTTCACCATGCAGATTTTCTTTCTTATTACCAAATTTCTGTTGACAGCTACAATATAATGGGTTCTATTTAAAAACAGGCACTCTGACATTCCCTCAGACATTCCCTAGTGGGAAACAATTACTGTCACTGAAACACATGGACTTGCATAATTCCCACGAGGGAGTGTTTGAGGGAATGTCGGATTCAATATTTTATAAATAGAGCCCAATGTCTTATTGTATACTGAAAATAAATTAATTTTCTTTGAAATTTCAGTACCCGGTAAAAAAAAAAATAAAAGTGTTAAGAAACAATTCATTATTTTGTCCTTTTATAAATGTGTTAGTAGACATGGCTTGTCCCACAAAGAGTAAATTACTATTTTTTAGATTCAGAAGAAAATACCAATACGTAAATTAATACCTTCTACTGTAAGATAGCAACTGCTGTAATATTTGTTTGTGTAAATCTTACTTTGATAAGACTGAAGTTAACTGATTGAATTCCATGTAAACACCTTCTGTTTAGTAATGCAGAACACCTCCCTTATAGTCAGTCATTCTATGATGCTTTTTTTGTAATTCAATTTCCATACACATTCTAAGAAGAGCCATAAAAACCTCTGTGCTCAGTATTGATTTATACCTAGCACACTTCCATTATCCAGTTGTTACCGCTATATAGGCACACAAAGATTGCTTGGCAGCAACAACAGGCCTCTCTTGAGCCGCGTACAAAGAAACATAGCATTTACATCCTGTGTTTAATTATTTGGTTTTCAAAACAATTACATACAGACCAATGCAGAATAGGCTAAGGTCCTAATCTTGCCTAAATCTCAGGAATTGCTATAGTTAGTACATGTTATATTCTTTGTTTTTCTATAATAAATACAATCAAGTTTGAAAAGTTCACAGTCATTGAACCATTTTGTAAAGGTTAGATTGCTAAATGCCACCCATTTATTTCCCTTCAATTTAGAGGCTATAAAATAGAGTAAGCATATAATATGAATTACACGTGTGGCAAAATGAAAGGTTGTGTTTAGAATTTAATATGATGACAATATCAGAATACAGATTATGCTGACTATCTGAATAGCAATAGATTTATAGATTTATTCTGCCACAGATAGTGCCACAGTGTTACCTGTATAGTGTCATGAAATATTTTTTTTAAATATTTAACCTTACAACATATCAGTAAAATGCAGCATAATTGATTGGGAGGTTGATCAGCCACAGTTTGAAGAACCCCCTGCAACAATTTTACCTTCCAGCAAAAATCAGCCACACATACTGTATATATATATATATATATATATATATATATATATATATATATTTATTTATACATGCCATGGATATAACATATTTAGACGTAAACAAAATTTTTCTACTAAACAGTAAATAGCGAAAGGATGTTCATTTGGAATCAAAGGTGTTAAAAAGTCATTCAGTAAGATGAACTTAGTGATGGAGTAGCAATGTATTTACCAGCCTTGACAAGTACTCCAATCTGTCTGCACCCAAAAGCCAGCCCACCACACAGTTTGTGAGCTTTGAGAAATGGATAACACAGTCTGCCTGAAAAGGCTCGCATATGTTTGTAGTGAGATGCAGCTCCAAGAAATGGTGATTCATTTTCTTGATGAACTTGCCAGGAAAGAAAGTGAATTAACTTCAAAAACAAAAAGTTTACACACAGTATGTAATTATATTGTATCATGAAATCAATACCTGCTTATGTATGTTGTGTGTTTGATGAGCAATACAGCTCTGGGTTGACAGGTCAGATAGCATAAGCAGGTAATTCTAGGGCTGTGTTTGCAATAATCTCTTTAAGAATATCATATGCTTAGGCCAGAGTTTTCTAACCAGGGTTCCGGTAAAGTTTTCTACCCAGGGTTCCTCCAGAGGTTGCTAGGGGTTCATTGAGCAATGAGCAGTTTGTGCCTATACCTTAACTGATACCAATGATCTTTTTGATCTGAAAGGGGCATTATACCCACTGGTCAGCACTGTAAGAGGCATTCTTCCAATTAATCACCACATAAAAATACTGTAAGCTGTGGCTATAGTAATTATTGCAGGGGTTCCATGAAGACCTGAATGTTATTTCAAGGGATTACCCCATAGTAAAAAGTGAAACACTGATCTAGACTATACACACTCAAATATTTACATATATAAAACAGGCAGTTCAGGAAGTTATAACTGGCCATCATCCACAACAATTGACCTATGTAACTATAGGCATTATAGAAAAGTTAATTTTGGAAATTCAGGACAGCAGCACTGAATCATACCTGCTTTCTTATAACGTTCTATTTCAGCAGAATCTCAATAGCCTTGTAATCCTGATAGCTTTCCAATGTAGACTTATACCTGAGTCTTTGTGATCTTTGTATTGACTAAATTGAGTTACTCACGTACATTTTGGTATATATGCCGAATTGATTGGGTGGAAGCCTTATTTGAAATGGAATCTGATGTTATTGGATTTTTGGAGGTGTGGGAATCATATATTGCTGTTATTGATGAACACCAAGAATTGTTTCCACTACTACATGGTATGCTTATCGTTTACTTGATAATGATCTTTTGCTTATCTGTTAATTGTAATGGTGCTCTGCCTTTCCCTATTTTGTATTGAAATATGTAATGGTATAGATTTCACACATGGTTTTCATAGATGAGAAACACAGAAATGTAGTTTATTAAAGGACAATGGAACGCTATACCAGGCCACCATCATCTTTGAAAAAAAAAAATAAAAATAAATAAAAAGATCTAGTCTTCACATTTTGATAATAATACTTGAAATATATCATAGTCTTTATAACTGTATTAGTATTTACTTAGCTTCTTAAAAAAGAATAGTGTTAAAAATTAAGTTGTATTTGGGCTACAGTAAATTCTCAGTAAGTCTCAATTACAGATCCCAAAAGATGTCTATGCACACCTTATGCCCGACCTCGCCATAAATCTTTTAACACTCCAAGATTTGCATTCCTGTCCGCCTAATTTATCACTTCAACAAAGACTTGCCTATTTCAGATTACCTAGTACTTTATATAGGATACTTCACTACCATAAGAAATGTCCATACAAATCGTTTTATACTTATTCTCAAATAGGGTTTTTTTTCTCTGGATCATCTCGTATTTCACGAGGTATCCCACTAATTTATCAAGCTCTTCAGGATAAGCAAGTTTTTTTTTAAATCGTCTTATATTGCAAAATGGGAGACCTATGGGATGGGAGAAAATTTTTACAGATGAGCAATGGCAACATCCATTTCAGTCTGCCTTTAAATATTCAAGATGTGGTACTCAGTGGGAATCCTATCTTAAGATGTTACTTAGATGATACAGAACACCAAATATTGTGGCAAAATTTATTATTTCATTAGATAAGTATCCAAGGAGTTTGGAAAGAGATTTTCCGACTATTGTCGGACGTGACTGGTATATTAGTCCAGCCGAACCCATCTCTGGCCTTACTTAACCTGGGGATTGAGCAATACCCGATAGAACATAGGCCTATTGTTACACATTGTTTGTGCAACCAGGCAATCCATAGCCTCATATTGGAAAAATATGGAGGTACCTAATGTATCGGAAATACTGAGTAAATTTAATCTTCAGGTTTTATATGAGAAATTGTTTATCAAAAACATGAATAAAACATTGGAGTTCAATGCATATTGGTTTCCCTGGTTTGCGCACCCAAAATGCACAGTGCAAGTTTAAATAAATGTATTTCCTAAATCAGTTCCAATGTTCCAGAATCCATTTATCTCTCTATTTTGGTTACTATTTCATATTAGTTGTGTTACCTTGACACTATGTTTGTCTTTTTGTTTCTCTGTTTGTTTTGTAATTTTCAATTTTTCTTTTATTTTGTTGTAATGATTGTATTTTTTGTACTTGAAAAACTGAAAAAACTTTCAATAAAAATTGTTAAAAAAAAAAAAATATATATATATATATATATATATATATATATTAAGCTGTACATTTTTTAAATTTGATTTACAGGATAAAAATTATGATTACAAAAATCTCATGAACAGAAGAGATCATCAGTTAATGCCTTCATTTACTATATAACATTATTTTTCCTCTTTTACTATTTTTTATTGTCTTTTAGTCTGGATTCGCTTAGCTATGTCTTCTTTATGATCACTCCTATTTTAAAAAACATATGTGCACCTACTAGTTGGAGCAACATAAGGGAGCTGTTCTCTCACTTGAGTATTGTAACATATGTAGGCTGGTATGTGTGTGTGTATATATGTATATACATACATATATATATATATATATATTATATAATCCTACTTCATATTTCATATTTATTCATGTACCATAAAGTGATCAGCATATGAGTATTTATGCATGCTTTTTGCATTTTTGCAGCTCAGGGTGGATCTGATATTCTTCATTTATGCTTGATGGATTTCTGTTATCCAAATATAATCACTGTTGCTATATAACAACTTTGGACCAATATAAAGGAAGTATTTTGTTACTTGATGTAATAAACAGCAGGAAACATGGATTGCTTTATACCAATTTAAACATGTTATATGTGTTATACAGCCATGTGTGGAATGTCTTTGATTTTTTTTCTCTGATTTTTTGTGTTCTTCCAGTGCAAAGAAAAGAAATAAACATGACACCAGCAAAGCATTTGTAATTGCAACAATTTTCTGGGGGAAGTGGTGCATTTTCTGACATAAATGCAACGGTGTCAATATTTTTGCCACGACTATACTTAAGATTGTTATACTATGTATGTGTTATAGAGGAGCACTAGGGACATATCTTTTTCTTTTTTTGAATATACTGCAAAATATTTGTAATAGCTGTTGCTATTGTATATGGAGTCAGGGTTTTATTGCTGTATGTGTCTCTTTTGGGAAAATCCTTCCAATAGGGAGGGGGGGAGGGGGGTTCTGCAAAATTTTTCTTGTAGAGTGGGAAGGTTTTTACATCTCTCGGATTTCATTTTGATTTGTCTCCCTGTCCCGGTGGCCCCAAAGCTTCCAAGCAGGAATAAAAAAAAACAGCGAAGGTTCTAACATCTACCCTGTGCATTGAAAATGGGACAGTATCAAATGTAAAATTTCAAGAACTACAGTAAATTCAAAAAAAATAAAAACATGGATAAATGGTAAAGACAAGCTAAACAAATATATAAAAATCAGCTCATATATGTTCATAGCTAGAAATAAAGATAAAAGTCTATTTATGTATGCATTCATATAGCACTGTCATTGTTCTAATAGAGTCCCTAGTCACATCACTGAGTCTCAGAGTTGCTCATCGTCTAATGTCCCTTCCATAAGTATACATTAATAATACAATCTAAGGTCAATTTGTTGAAAAGACAATTTACCAGTATGAAAAAAATTAGCACAAAAGACATTGGAGTCTGTAATAAAACTGATAAACTCAGGATCCATTCTACAAACTAAATTTACTTTTACTGCTGTGAAATGTGGTTTTAGCATAGTTGCCCCTATTTGAGAGATTATGTTCCTTCTATATTGGTAAACCCCTACAAAAGGTTTTTACTGATTTGACCTAAACCCAAACAGGAACTAAACCCATGCTACTCACCTATGCGTGTTATACTGCGGAGCGCTGCCATTTTCCTTCTTTTCTTCCGCCTCCTTGTGATATTCGACCATCTTGATTGGTTGTGTCGGGATTATATAACCCCTGGTACAACCAAGGGAACCATCACTGAGCTGTGCATGCATTCCTCTTCTTTGACAGTACCCCAGAGTGATCAAGCAGGTTAGACAGTTCATTACAGAAGCCAAATTGTCTGTCCCTTTATGCCTGACCCGCAAATTTCAAAGTGGGACTTTAGTTTTGTTTTACACAATGATGTTGGTGATTTACCAGAACCTATATGCATGAGTATTATTTTGCAAAGAATTACCTTTTGTCTTTATTACTGGTGCTGAGCTCCATCTAATAATGACTGACAGAAAAACATTGCTTTAGGAGAGTCTGTAAACAATATCCACAAATCACCCAAACTAGTCAACTAATATCCGAATTCTTTATGAAGAAGCAGGCCACTTTAATTTCAGTTCGCCTATGTACACAATTTAGTTCCACACCCTCATTTAGATCAGTGCATAACATACACAGTATTGCACATACCATGCTTTGCTATTCAATTTGAAAGAAACCCAAAGCACTAAGAACCCACACCACAAAGCAGAGCAATGGGCTGCAATAATGAACTCACTTTAACCTGTGACATAACATGCGGTAACACACATGCATTACAAACCACACAGACCTAAATGAACCCTAAATGTAATGAATCAAAGCTCACCACAAAGTTGTAAATATTTAGGTAAGATAAAGATAAGTGAATTCTGTGGGGATATGGGGGAAGAAAGCAAACCTTTTACTTTGTCCTCGGTAAGCAAAATAAAGGTGCGTACACACTTCCAATTTTTATCGTTCAAAACGAACGACGAACGATCGATTGGGCAAAAATCGTTCGTAAAAAAAGTACCAACGACGCCGACGAACGAGGAAAGTCGTTGGAAACGAACGACCGGACCGGCGGATCGGATTGGGCGACGATCATTGACCATCGTTCGTGTGTACGATCGGTTCTGAGCATGCGTAATAAACGAACGTTCGTTCACTTTCCTGTCGTGCACATAGTTCCTCTATCGCTTAAACGATCGTATCTATTGTGTGTACAATATCTACGAACGATCGTGTCGTTATCTCTATGTGCAGGATCGGTGCTATACGATCGTTCGTAGATATCGTGCAGGATCGTTCGTCGTTCGTTTTCCAACGATAATAATTGGAAGTGTGTACGTAGCTTAAGTCTTAGTATGTTAAAGATGATAAACACTTCACATATTGCTTATAGACAGCAGCCAAACCAGGAATGGAAAATCCAGGTATACATGCACATGTAAACATTGTGTAAACATTTGGCTTCTATATCAATATCATTGTTAAAGCCAGCCATTATTGTTGCTGATTCTGGGGCTGCAGCCATAAATGTAGCCAGCATTCGGCTATATCTGTATGTGACCAGTTCTACCAAAAGCGAACTTGTGGTTTGTCTATTTGGGCTATTGCAACAGGTTTTCAGCATATACTCACTTTTCCTTTGCTGGCCAATCTGTTCATTGGGAGAATCAGATGGTAAAGTGTGGTACCTTCAGGTATAGGTGTGCATGTGACGACACTGTCAATCGGCATTGTCAGACCATATCCTGTGCATCCTATGACTCCAAAGACTTGTTACAGAAATTCTCTTTGCTTTGAATGAATGGAACAGCAGGTGAAAAGTGAAAGCTGAGTGAGTACAGTATATGCTGTTAGTGAGATTTGCATCAAGGGGAATCTGTTGCTTTCTTTGTACAGATTTGTGAATAGTAATGACAGATCTGTCTTTTTTCCAGTATGTGTGTTTCACATCTAGTTTGGCTATGAGTTGCCTTATGAATATTTAAATTGTACTTTTTTCAGATATGAAAAATTTCTGTACTTGCTTTTTGCAAGTTTTCTTTATTCAATTTTTAAAAAGCACAAGTTCATTATATGATTGTAATACATACGGTCAGGTAGCTCCATCTTTTTATCAATATATGGCCTCTGTACTACACTAGAATGTAGACAGTTGAAGACTTCTTATATTATCCTTTCAATAGTCCTATTGTATGCAATCCAAGAGGAATAATGCCCTAATTCTTTCTCCTTTATGGCTGCCTTCCCTTGCTCAGTATCAAATATTATTCACATGTTAACATCAGAAGTGCACAAAGTATCCTAAATCTTTTTTTATTTTCTTTAAGGGAGTCTTTCTCGTCCTCAAGGATGTGGTTTCTTTTTTTCAGTTCTCAGCAAACTTTAGTCTGTAACATTTTAATAAGACTGCCAGCAGTGGATGAATGCTTTTCTGGTTTCTTCATAGAGCATGCAAAGTGTTGTGGTTGAATTTCTTCATCCATGAAAGATGGCTTTGTGAAATGCTTTATAAATTATGCATGATTGATGGTGTGTTATAACTTTATACAATCAAGTAGCTTGATTCTGCAGAGCACAAACTGAGTTCCTATTTTCAGCACATTAAAAGGATTGGTCCAGTTCAGACTGTTGTCATGGATACACTAAATCCTTCATCTACCTAATTATTTAACAATAGGTGCTGCATATAATAAATACACACACATTTATATATATATATATATATATATATATATATATATATATATATATATAAATGTTGTTGTAATCATAGATTCTGCTAAATGATATGATGATTATTGATACACTGAATTCTCTACCTAAATATAACATTAGGTACCATATATATATATATATACAATGCCTGTCCAAAACTTCACACATTCCAAGGGACTCTGACTCTGTCAACAAACAATTTCCTGCCAAATGGAATAAAGTAATTTTAGGCTATGTTTGATGCACAGATTCCAAATACGTTATTGGTTTTTCTAGATTGGCTCTATTTTTTGAAATATTGAATAATAACCTCATAGAAAACTAATGAAACACAAAAATTAAGCAAAATTAAACTAGATATGCCTATGTATACAAAATTTAATTTTTGAAATACTTAATGTCAATATATTCTATATTCAGTATTTTTACAGAACTAATCACAATCAAGTCATTGAAAAACTCTGTTTGTATGATTTCCTTTTATGCTGATGATCAGGACAATCATATTGAAGGCTCCAGCAGTAGTCTGCCATCATGTGTCTATCCCATCAGCCCTGATACCTTTCTTCCATCACCTTTATATTATGATGGAACCTCTCCCCTTCTTCCTCACTGAAATCGACAAGAATTTCTGTAAATGTTTGCAATTGGCTATGGAGATAGTGTACCTTTATGCTCAGAGTAGAACCCAATTTTTTAAAGTTTAAGAGCAAGTTTTGTACCAGTTCTTCATAATTTTGTGCGTTATGGTTACCCAAGAAGTTCTTGACAACCATGACATAGCTGTGCCAGGCAGAAGCTTCTGGAATCCATCAAAGATTCCTGCTTTTAATTTTTCAGCCCTCACTTCAGGGAAGAATCTACAAATGTATTTGAAGCAATTGCCGTCCTTGTTCAGAGCTCTAACAAATTGCTTCCTTAATCCCAACTTTATGTGTATTGGAGGGAGAATGATTTTTTTCTTTGTCAACCATTGGCTCGCTGTACCTTTTTCATATTTTCCCGTGGAGGCCATGTCATTTTTTTCCAGTGATCCTGCTTTGCTCTACTATCCCACAAGCAGATGAAACATGGGTACTTTGTGTATCCACTTTGCTGTCCAAGTGGGAAGTTCACTATTTTTAAATCAACACATAAGGATCATTGGTGTTCATTAAAGCAAATCTTTTGTAAGACCATTTTGATATTTTCATATTCTTCTTTAAGTTTTGTTGACCAATTGGAATTGATGTATAGCAGTTGCCATTATGCAGTAAAACAGATTTCAAACTGTGAAAAGCCGCCAGTCCTCTGCTCGGTATTCTGGCACTCCCTAGGGCTAGTAGTCCAGGGATGTTACAACAGTACACAAAGTCTCCATCTTCACTGAAATATGGTAGGAGTGGCACCTCTCTTGTCCTTTAAACAATTATTTTAACTTCTGGTCTCAGACAGTTCTTTTCTTTTAGCCTGGATGCTAAATGTTCAGATTCTTGTTTTGACAGACTTAGGTCACATATTAAATCATTGAGCTCTTCTTGGGAAAACTGCTGGATTCATAAAACACTTCCTTCATATTCACTTGCACTGCTAACTCCTGGATTACACTCCAACCCTGTATATCCTCCATGTCGGATACAGGAATATCCGGGAGTGTACTGAACACTGATATGGGAACATCCGCACCATGCGGCACAGGTCGTCTTGCTGATTCCAAATCGGTATTCACACTTGTTTTTCTTTTAACAATTGAAACTTTTTAAATTCACAACACAAAAATACCAATCATTATGATGATTTTTGTGTTCTCGCTATACCATAGGTACACCAAACTTCAAACAGTTTTTTTTCAGTTTTCCATTTTTCCACTGACGTAGACACTCTACACAGTACACAAATTTTGCATACCATATGGGGAGACCAAAACTTATCTTGGTCCCCAAGTTTAATACCAAAATATGCAAGATTTGCTTGTTTTACAAATTCTGCAATGTTTCTTCTCTGTTTTTGCTGACAATATTCACCACAAATGTAGCAAAGTACATTAGGGTCATTTAAACAACTTCTTCTTGAGGAACTCATATTTCTGTAAAAAAAGAAAATTTATGAATAAAAAGAAGCCAAATGAAAGTTTCATGAAACTAATGCTACATTTATATTATAAAATGCAAAACATCGGTGTAAATAAAGATTGATAATATTATGCTGTGTTAACATTTGTTGTTGGCAAGTTTGTCTATTCTGATTCCTGTATCACAAGAACTACAGCCAATTCAATGAAACTTTTGCCTTTTCTGGATTCAGCAGACCTGAAATACACTAAATATATTGAAACCTTCATCCTTGGCAGGTGAAATTTTTTTTTTTGTTGAGCTGTGTTATATGCTTTTGGGGACTTCTAGCGCAAATATAACACATTTCGTAAATGGAATTTATATTCTGGAAAATATGTATGGTACACCTTTAAATCCCATATGTTCATTGTATCACATACTCCAATATTTAATTGGACAAATTTTAGCTTTGTTTAGGGTACACATTCATTTTGGTATTGCTTTGATAAGCCTACTCAATGTCACTGCATTAATTTCCTTTCAGAGTTTCATTCCTTTTTCCAAGATCTTGTATTGATGGATGAAGAGTTGGGCCACTGTGTAAAGTCTTTTCCAGCACATCCCATTGGGTAAAGTATAAACTTTGTAGTGGCCAATCCATGTGTGAAAATGTTGTCTCAATCTTCCTTTATTACTCTTTTACTATCTTTTACTATTTAAGCCTGATTAATTTTGACATTGTCATCTTGGAATATGCCTGTATCATCAGTGAAGAAAAAAACTATTGATGGAAAAATATCAACCTAAATTTATAGTCTTTGGGGTTTTCCCTTCAAAGTATTACAGAAAAACACAAGTTTAGCCTTCTGGCTCTCTCTGACACTCTTCAGAGCTTTTGGTCCCCCAGACCTAAACTTTGTGAGACTTTTTGAGCTCTCTTAGCATACAGACTGCACACAGCCTGTCCATCGAAGCCACCTGGCGGAGGCTGCAACTCCCCCAGTTCCAAAGACCTTCTACCTTTTATTAGGGCCTGGCCTTGATCCAAAATAAAGAGCCACAAATCTGCAGCAACAAAATTACGCTTGGCCCTTTAAACTCTTTTCAGGTGAAATTGAGATAGATGCCAAATATCCTCTGAATTTGCCATCGGGTGTTTTATTTTACTTCAATATATATGTTTTCATGTCGGGCAGAAACATCATTTTTGGTACAAATGTTATTGTAAATACAGTTTCTGCTAAATAAATATGAGTTTGGTAAATTCCACACATTTATTGCGGTTATGGTTTCCCATAAGCCTTCTTCTTTTAGTGTCAATCATTTGTACCAACTCCTGACATTTTTTCTTGACTCCAAGACTGTGGTCTGTACCCCTTCATTAAATTGTGTCTAGGCTTATCACACTACACATAATGGGTCACTAATGGATGACATGAATCTTGGTTATTGATTCTAAAATAGTAGCTTTGCCCTTGTGTACAACGTGAATCATGTTTTAGCAATAATGTTTGTTGCTGGTTGGTACCACTGCTATTAAGGTCATAATTATCATTGTGTCAGCAGCTGCCTATTGCCAGTTCTAAAAGGTTTAGTTACAAAAGAGAGGAAAAAAATAATATACCATCTTAAGTTCCAAGAACTTCAAAGTAATGACAGCTTTGTTAAAGCAAACTGTGCTCAACTATGTAAGCACATATTTCGGCATAACGCAGCAAAAAGTAATTAGGGATTTGGTACTTTTGTCATTTCAGTCTTTTAAAAAGGTATCATATGGTGATTTTACACTGTGCCTAGCCTCAGCTTTCTGTATTACCTTGGAGTTTCGATTTTTTTGTTTGGCTAGTTTGCTTCCCATTTCACCTTGTATGACTGCTTGTGCTTTGTTGTGGATAAACACAGTGCAAGGTACAGTTTGTGTTGTACAGCAGTTTCACATGTGAGACTATGTTTGAAGTATCTTATTTTATCATATTCTCTCCATCCTTTAACTACTGACTCCTTGTTTGTATGTTTCTATATTATGTAAATGGTATTCATTATTATAACAGAGGAAGTGGGAGGTGCAACCAAATATATAGGGGTGATCTTTTGATTGTTCACTGCAAAGAATACCCAACTATGTGCAGGAAAATGAAAAGAAAGTATTTCCCATGCACATGATTATATGATTTAAATCCTATTTTCTAAATTAGGTGAATCATCCACCACATAGTGGTGAACTACATTTCCATGAACTAGATAGAGAATGAAATCCATTATTTAATGAAACAATACAACATGCAAATCCTTAGGTGCAAATAAAAGCAGCTACAGCAACCAATCGCAATTCACAATGTGCTGATCTGTTGCTGCACTTTTATTTAGCATTTTACTCCATGTGCTGTTATTGAATGAGCTTGTGTTTTTTGTTGGTTTTCCGGTTAACAAGTAAACTTAGATGTGCCATATTTTAAAAACAAGTGAGACAAATACAGAACGTGAAAAGGTATGCCTGACATTATGCAAAATTAGTTTAAAACTATATTTAGTGCATACTTCTTTTTACTTCCATTAGCAATTATTTTAATTATAATACTTAGTATTTATAAAATAATAGTACTCCTAAGTACTTCATGGTAATCTTACCATGAGTACATGTGTACTAATGAGAATCTCAAGTCAAACTTTCACAAGTCACCATACAAGGGAATAAATAGAAAATTTTCCAATGGGGACATACTTGTTTTTTACAGTAGTTTACATACTTTGGAAAGTTTTTTTCTCTCTTCCTGTGGACCCTATAGAAGAGAAGGTTCCCAGTGGAACTCAGATGGCAAGTAGAACTACCAGGGGCTTTACCCATTTCCTACACTATTATAATACTTTAGATGTATTTTAATACAACAGACATAGTTATACAAGAAATAGAAAATAGAAATAGAAAAGCATATAGAATCAAACCTAGACGTGTGTAAGGTACACAATCCATTTCTATATGCCTTTCTAAAATATGTTTTTATGTCTTTTTTAGGTCTAGGCGAAATGCAGCCAAGTATTACGTAAGAGCATACAGGGATCATATTTTCTAGAGGCTCCACAGCATACAATTTACTAGAGCTGGCATTCAGAAATGTGCTTAATGAGTAACATATTGCCCTTGAAAACTGTATTATTAATGATGTCAACTCAATTGTAATAATTTTATATGCAGGAGGTCAATTCAGAACGTGCTTGACCAACAAATGGATCGATTTTGATAATATAAAAAGGGCACCAACTTGACTTTGGTGTTTTGTAAGACTGATAAACCAGCCTATTGCCAGTAGTTTGTGTTGGAAAAAGAATACGTTTTTCATGTGATTCAGTAATAATATTTTTTGGATGTGTGCAGGGTATGATTTAAAAATCAATAGCGTTTGTCTGCACCAGATTTATCTGGCTATGTAAGAAGACAAACTAAAATACAAAAGCTAATTTCCTGTGTTGCAAGCAAAAAATAGCAATCTTCTGGGCACTGTGCCAGCCTGCCACATTGAATAACTCTGTATAAAGGTCAATTATATATTACAACAATCTAGGAAGATATCTAATAAAAAATCAGTTCAAAGGTTAATGATACTTACAGATTAAGGTATTATAATAAGTTTTACAAAATTGAAATAGTAGACACTGAGGAAAATTAAGGGGAAACAATAGTGTACGTGTATGTCATTAGTAATCAATTAACAAATTAACAAATAGTGCCTAATTTTTAGTTATCAGTCCTGTCCTGCCATTAGCTGTTAGACCTATATACCTTCTCTGCTCCCAGTCGCTAGTTGCCTGTTGTAGCATATAGCTTTGCTGACCTGTTATAGTGTGGATGGATTACCTGTTGTCAACTCTGCCTGTTTCCTGACCTTGAGATTGTTTGCTGCCTGGACCTGTTACACTCTGCTTTGTGTTTTACCCTTACATACCTGGCTTGGCGGACTGACTGCCTGTGTATGACCCCTGACTCTGTTTCCTAGACTTGTCTCTGATGGAGTCTCCTGTACTGCATCATTTGTGGATCACCTGGAATCCCATGGAATTGGGTCTCCTGTCCTGCACTTGTGGTCCTCTGTCAGTCCTTTCCCAGATGCCATCTTTGCACACAGAAGTCCTGGGGACAACTTTGTGCTGGGATGGCGTAACTAGCCTCCAATAGGTAAAGAGTGCAGAGTTAGATTGGGGGACTAGTTTCTATAAGCACTGATGCTGGACCAGAGCCTTACACAAAGTTGTACATAGTCACCTATGTGCAAAACTTATATAATTTCATAAATCGGTATTCTATTCTGCCATGGAATGGAAAACGGCATTCTCAGGACGTTTTCAGGTTATGATTTGTCATATATAACATACTTTACCATACAGAGATGCTGCTGTCAATGCATATTATTTGTATGATAAAAACTGGAATAAACCTTCACATGTTCGGTTGGAAAGGACGTGTGCAGTTTCTATGACAAAATCCAAGCTAAAAGGGAAGTGAATACTTTTCAATGAGTGAATAAAGTAATAGTTAATTCTACACATAAATACTGCCATTTCTATACAAACAAGTGACAGCATTATGTAAACAAATAGTTTTAAATGTCTGGAATTAAAGCTTTCAGCAAGCTTTGCTATAGTGTTTTGTACAATTAATTTCCAGATTGGAAATGTTAAACAAAGATCCTAATGGGAGTGCCAACTTTCACTTTAAGCAAGCTACTATCAGGTTTTATTAGGTTTCAGCACTATTTGAAGCTTGATGAAAGCCTTTGGAAGCCTGCTAGCAGCTCATTTTAAGGGGCATTAGTACTTCTAATAATGCTTTCATGACAGCTATATGACTTTATAAGTGTCCCTTGCAATGAGAACGTTAATTAACTCTGCAACAGAGAACTAGGAATGTGCAGCTGTGTGTGTCCCTAGTTCTCAAACCTGCTTTCAACCTGATAAATTAGTCAAAGAGTTAACTGACATTTCTGAATACTGCTAAACTTGGTCATGGCATCAAAGTCCAAATATATTGCAGTTTTTATTATGATTGTCCAGTTCCAATGGATTACCTATTTTTTTTACCAAGAGTCCTGGTTCTTTTATACCTTTATGATCTTCCAGTTGTTCTCTGGACTCATGACGCTGGTAAGTCCCATTGAGTGTTGCCTCCAGCCTCCTTTCTTTTTCTTCCTTCTTTACTCTTTCTGTCTTTTTTTCCACTCACTAGTTGTTTTAGTGTTACACTCTATGATTAATTGCCTCTATATCCTTGTGTCTTAAGCCAACTAACCAGGCACAGTTGGCATTTTAAATGGAGTGGACATATGTTTTTCATAGACTGGGTAGGGATTAGTATGGACATACTAATCCCAATCGTACTTATTGGGCCTAATTTATTTAGGCTCTCCAAGGCTTCAGATGATACATTTTCATCAGTGAAGCTGGGTGATCCAGCAAACCTGAAACAGATTTCTTCAAATTCATTTGCTATTTGTTAGAAAACAATTTCAGTCCTGGACCAGATCCATTCCAGGTTTGCTGGATCACCCAGCTTCCTTGATGAAAGTGTATCGTCCACAGCCTTTCAATGTCTCTGCTCTGCCTGTTGAGCTATATAATATGTTTTAGTGTAATGGCTTTTGAGCTGCTGGTTTATAATACTGTTTTCATTAAAAAAAATATTGTTTTAATAAAAGTCTATTGAAAAAATCTATGGTCATATAGAGTTAGAATATTTTATTAGCATTCTAAAACTCGCACTCTTACACAAAGGTGCTCAAGGTTTGCCAAAAGCTTTGCATAAGCTTGATGAAAGCAACACTCACATATAAACGTAACAAGGTCTAAACATAGCAATGAACAAAAACTTTTTGGCAAAAATGCTGCAGTCAATTAAACTAGAATTATCCTAACATTGCCCTTAGTGATTTTAATTGAACCATTCCCAAACCTTTTTTAGAATTGAAACTACTCATCCAGCCTAAAGCCAGCATTTGTAATAAGATCTGAATTATTTAATTCAGGTTGCAAATTGAAGATTAAAAAAATCCTCCCCTACCAGGAAACATCGTCTAAATGAAGTATATTGTACAAACCCTTTGTTATCACTGTTATGTATTAGATTCCTCAACATCTCAAGCATCCCAGGTAATAAATGCAGAAACAAAGAAGTCTGTAATACAGGTCTGTACACATCAATCCTAATGCTTGGTCCACTCTGCTTCTCATCAATGGGCTGACCAGTCAGCCCTCCATAAACTGGATTTTTGAGTGTAGATTTCAATGTAAACATTTGTGTTAAACATAAAGTGATAATGCAAATGTAACAAGTAAACATACTGTTAAAAAAAATTAAAATATAGTATTTTTTATATTACAAGAGAAATGTAATGAGAGAATATTACGAGAGAAATTAGCAATTTGTGCTTCTCAGGTCAATTTAATTGACACCAATGATCTTTCTGATTATCTGTAAGGGTGACATTCTTCCCACTGGCCAGCAATGTAAGAGACATTCTTCCCACTGTACACCACACTAATATACTGTGAGCTGTAGAAATTGTAATTATAGCAGTGGTTACCTGAAGACCTGAAAGTTCTTTTAAGGTTTCCCCAATGTTATATATCGTGTATACATACACAGCCCTTTTCCAGGAAATTGCATGAGCAATGCCACCACAAGTCAGGAAGTCCCAGTCACAAGGCTATAACTGGAGGATTGTCATTTAGAATTTACTTAAATGTACTGTACTAACCAAATGGTTATGTTGTACAGGCTTAATCAAATATGTATTTTAATATATTTGATTTCTAATTTTGAGTTATAAATAGTGTTGGTCGAATATCTCACTATTAGATTTGACAGCTATTCGATCCAATAGGGATTAGGGACACTTGAGCTGTCATCAGGGTTTACCTTTCCTCAGCCAATAACAGAGCACTAGAGGTGATGAACGGGGAAATTTGTCCCCATTTAACCTCCAGTGCCCGGGGATCCCACACTGTGCATCCGTGGGAATCATCCTGTGATTGTGGGATAACCTGTAAAAAAATAAAAATTAGTTACACAAATCACACACATTCAATACATTTTTTTACATTATTTTTTTTAACACATTTTTTTACACAGAAATTCGAACACCAACACTAGTTATAAACATTCAAAAAGCTGTAGGTAAGTTTTGCTAATTTAAGTGCAATTTAAGTGCAAATGTTTTCCCTTTTAACCTTTAAAGACTGTATGGTGTCAAGTAGGTTTTCTTGCCTGTGAGCTGTAAAAAAACTAACCTCAACTTGGCCCTATTAGGGATGACTGAAGGGAAAGGTTGAATATTCCCTTATTAAAATTGAAGAATAAATGCATAGTAAATGTCATGGTTGGTGAGTTCAATTATTTATGTGGCTGCTGTATTTCTTAGTTCTACACCACAATCACTATGTCCTAATAGTATACACAAATATGTACAAAGTGCAGTAAGCAACAGAGACAATTGTCATTTATTGTCCTAACTATACTTTTCTGAAGCCTGCAGGCTGGCTGCTATTTGATTTCTGTATATTTATATGAGTTGGAGCATCTTATCAAATAGGCTTGCTTGTTTCATTGATTTTTGCAGTTTTTATAAGTGAGTGTAATCATGTCTGAATAATCACCTCTCTTACCGTGCCCAGTGCGTGAAGCACTGCATTATTGTTATTTTATTCTCAATTGTATTATTGAATATTGGTAAAACCTACATTCCTGTAATTTGTATTCTAGTCTTAACAAGGTTACTATAAAAATAACTGTGTTATATCTCCTATTAAAATTATTAAATTCAGATGAACTTAGTACAGCCAAATAACAGTCCACAAATCTAACAAATTGCTTCATTATTGAGAAAGAAAAGACTAGAATCAATGAAAGGCAGTGTTCATGCTGTCACCGTGCTGCTACATCTGCCCACGTTTTTCTTTCTTTTTAACTCCAAACCACAGTGGATTCCCTGTTCATGCCAGAGTTTTCCATCATTGCAGCAATCACTGGTTCTTTTTATCACAGGGGTTTATAAGGGAATTTTTAATAGACAAGCAGCAGATAATTGCTGTATACTGTGACCAGCATTCTATAATATGTTCCTATAATACATAACAATAAACCACATTATTCTCATTTTTTTATTTTTACTTATTTTTCCTTGCTTATATATATTTATTTATTTTACTTTATAAGAGTTATTAAAATGGGTAAACGAACTGTGGTTTCTGACCAGTTTCATCTAGGTATTTCTCAGTTGTGTAAGTGTGGTCCTACCCTGCACTCTGGTACCCTGTTGGCATGTGGATAGTAAATGATGGCACAGTAATAATAAGTGGCTGTACTCCTACATTCCAAACACCGGAAGTGAGAGGTATGCATGTGCTGACCTAATTTCTGCATCAGCCAGTCTAAAGGGAAGATGCTGGGCATCTTATTGGTAACCGCTAACTTTCAAGGGAGAATGCAGAAATGTCCCCAGGGCAAGACATACAAATAAAGGGAAACTCAAACTTTAAAAAAAAGCCAAAAGAATATCACCACTCCTAAATGGAAATGCCAGGAATTACTGCATCAAAAAAGTGATGATAAAAATACTTGAATTTTCTTAGTCCAGTTGCTGGGTGAAAAAAACCAAGGGGCCAAAAAAACAGAATGGGACAATAGAGAACAACAAATATAGAAAGGAAAGAAAATAAAATTTTTTTAAAAAAGTGTGACAAAATACTGAACGGTCAAAGTTTATACCAGCCATTCTGAACCTTTTTACCCATGGGGACCCTCTAAGGTCTTGGGGAAAAACTATTTGGAAAGATCTCTCTGATATTAATGGTCTGTATTAAGAACCCCTCGCAGTGGTTTGAATTCAATCCTTAAAAAAATGTTAAAAGATCATTGATCATCATGCTTGTGACATTGGAGCCAGAGCTATGCGGGTACCACCAGATTGGACAAAAATTAGGCACAGCTCAAAAAACCCTAGCAACCTCAGGAGAAATCCTAGGATCCCACAGAACCCTGGTTGAGAGAGGCTGTTTTGTTCAATGTACATACCTTATTAGTAGATGGAAAAAACATAATAATAATAAAAAAAAATTGTATCCTGTCAGTGGAGATCAATGAAAATTGGTGTTTAAACCCCTAGGAACAGTTACCTATAGTATATTAGGGATTTTTTTATTGTATGTTTGTATAGGAGGTCTTTTATTCTAAGGTCCATATCACATGTGTGGCTGTTGCTGCATTTGTTGGTAATTCTCCTAGTATGTTCAGACATATAATTGTCTGTGTGGACAAACAAAACACTCCTATTGATGATATAAGGTCAGGGTATGCTGATGCACTCTATGTGTGTCAGTGTCAGATTTAAGGTCTTCAGGGAGTATCCTCTTCCCCTGAATCTAAAATTCAATTTTGTAATCTGAGATTTTCTCTCATCAGGTTTGGAGCATATGCACTGAACACAGGAAGGTTTTCCCAAAGATGTTTTGTACTGGAGCTTTGAAACTGTAGTATTTATAGATTATAGATTGGTGGAAATATCCCATTCAGAATCAACTGTAACAGCAACAACTGTGACTGAAACATGGACTGAATTAGTAAAATCAGGTATGCTTTTTAAATAAACAACAAGTTAATCCAATTTGGGGTGCATTTCCCTACATACGGCACAAATATCATCTTTGTACAATGCAACAATGTGGTTCCAGTATATAGGCAAGGCAATGACACATACCTCCACAGGCAAACCCATTATCAGGTAAGCAAATGATAGGGCCACCTAACTTCAAATTTCAGTCCCAAGAATATAGTTGAGCACAGAATTTTTCAAACAAAATTACCTCAATATTGCACATTCTGGAAAGGAAAAGATACGGTGGCAATTGGGTCACAATGGATTGGAGGTATAAATCTAAATATTCCATAATAGGGTGGGTGGAACCCCCAGATCAAAAAACATTTGGGAATATTGTAATAAAATTCATTTCGTTGTGGATTTTTGATTATATGTAAATTTTGGATACACTATGTAGATATTACCATCAAGGACCATGATAGCACCAACTTTGTTGGCAGGTGTGAAAATAATCATTTTTGTTACCTAATGTGGACATAGCTTCCAATTTCTGCCTTGCTTAGGTTGGAATATATGTGTCTACAAAATAATAGATCAGAACTGTCACACTGAATGTTCTTTGTAAATGTTTCAATAGTCCCAAGATTGCCAGGAGTCACAAATGTGATCTTCAGCTTGAACCCAATAGTTGTAATAACTGCATGGTTTTTTTTTTTCTGTTGCTTAAGTTAAAGCTGGCTTTAAAATTTAAACAGTTCTTCATTGAATATAAATGTGTTTAATTTGTTACTTGAGCACTTTTCAATTGCTGGCTTGCAAATTAGGAAAAGATGCATGGTTGCTATGGTGCAACTTCAACTTCTTACATATCTCCATTTATTTGAAGTACAGTATTTGCATATTATCATTTCAACCACAAATCTAAAAACCAGAAATTCTTGAATTAAAAGAGAGTCTATACTGAAATATACAGAAGCTACAATTGCTGATCTTCTTTCAAAATTTTAGTGGCTTAGCTGTATCTTACTATTTCTTGAATTAAAGTTCTGAATGCAAATTAGAAAGTCAAAATGATGTCAGAACTCCTCAGCTGCATAATTATTTGGGGCTGTAACATGGAATGTTTTAAAGTCATTGGATTAGTTTGACAAGCAGGCACCATGTCAGGAATGGCAGTGATACAAGCTTCATTTAAAAAGATTTGGCCATTTAAATGTAAAATTCCTGACTAAGATATCCAGAATGTCATTCGATGGGGCAATGGCACATAGAATTGAGTTATTATTATTATTAATATTATTATTAAACAGGATTTATATAGCGCCAACATATTACGCAGTGCTGTACATTAAATAGGGATTGCAAATGACAAACTAATACAGACAGTGATACAGGAGGAGAGAACCCTGCCCCGAAGAGCTTACAATCTAGTAGGTGAGGGAATTTCACACACAATAGGATGGGAGATATGTAGTGGTGGGAAGTAGTGGTGGTTTCAAATGACAGAAGAAGCCGGGTAGGCAAGTTTGAAAAAATGGGTTTTGAGCGCTCTTTTAAATGAGCAGAAAGTAGGAGCAAGCCGAATAAGACGAGGAAGACCATTCCAGAGAGTTGGAGCAGCTCTAGAGAAGTCTTGTATCCGTGCGTGTGATGAGGTTATGAGTGAGGAAGTCATTAGTAGGTCATTGGAGAAGCGGAGAGAGCGGCAGGGGGAGTATTTTTTAACCATGTTAGTTAGGTTAGTAAAGTAAAGGTTGTGGTTTCGGCTGACAAATATTGAAAAAGACTGCACGTTTTCACCTATAAACTGATATTTTGTGCTAGTTGGATTTTAAACTTTTGCAAAAAAAAATATTAATTTCATACATGGGTTGTGTTGTCTTATTTACCATGAATGGTTAAGTAAAAACTTAAAAACTGTAACCTGACCTGAGTTTTAAAATTACTCACTTGGAAAAATAAGGGTCATTCTTATTTAAACTTAGAAGTTCAATTTTTTAATCATTGTGTTCATATACAAAGTCAATGATTACCATTTAACTTCAGTAATATACCTATACAATTAAATAATTAGTTTAAAAGAGCCAAATCCAAGCATTAGTTCGGGTGCTGATTTCTTGGGGTAATTTTTCACAAGTAATTATCACAGCAGATTTAAATAAATACTCAGACATTTACACAGATATTTATAAAACACTGTGTGATTTCTGAGTGAATATACTTCTATTTCACACAAAGTTTCAGTATTTAATCTATTATCAAGAAAATAAACCTCTCTCCCATCCAATTTACCCCATTCTAAAAAGTTAATGTCATTACTAATAAATAATGTATACTAATTTAAAATTGAATTATTTTCTGGGCTCTGGGGCTGCTAATCTAGCACTGCAGATCTGCCTGCATGACCTGTTCCCCTACAATTCTCTTGTGCCGACAGTACTGCTATAGACATCTCTTGGATTCTGAGAAGACCTCCGCCCCAGACAGCCAATAGCAGGTGCTCATGTCACACATAGATGGATGGATGGATAGGTGGATGCCCAAAAAGGGACTCCATCTTCTTTAAGCAGAAGAGAGAAGGCACAGGACTACAACATGTTTACATTTTTATAAAGCCTGCAATTGATTGGAAGGAGTAGGGGGCCATAGAAAGTGGCCAGAGATCAGTTTCAAACTACAATAATGATGCTGCAGTTAGTAAATTGCTAATTGTATTGCAACTGTAAGCACTTTGAACTCTTGAGTAGATTGTTCTCAGATCAATAAACCCTTGATTGATCCATTATGCATATTCAAAGTTTGGGGGGGTTGGCCATCTGCCTTCTTTTTCTGTGATCATTTATCTAGATAGATGTTCACAGTAATGGGTATATAGATGGGCAAATGGTGGGAAATGAGAGTAAGCCATAATTGTAATTCCCTGCTGAAGTTGAATTATGTATACTGAGACACACTACAAGAAATTTAAAATAACATTTCATGGGTAGAAGTGGAAGAATATTAATGTAAATATCAAGTTTTATTTTAAAATGGTCATATCTTTTAGAGGGAATATGTCCCAGGAAAAACATATTTAATCAATACAAGGAGCCCACACCTAATCTAAGTACAATATTTATAAATCAAATCATTGCTCTAAATTGGATATTTATCAGTGCCCCCTTCATTACACAATACAATTCTCCTTTGGCATTCACAGGTCCATGCAGGTATCCTCTTTGGCCTGAGCTTTCTGGTTTGTATTTGACCGTTTTTATTATAAAAATCTGAACAATGCAACAATGGAGCCTGATTTCATTTCGAAATAATGATCATTTGAAAAGCCTAACACAGTGAGCAATTGTGTTGCATTTTCATTTCATTCATTCATTGTTCTTGCTGTTGAACTAAATAACAAACTACTGATGTATTATTAGTGTTTCCCAGTTTAATCATCATGTAAAAATCTGCAATTAATAAGATAAAGCTGCTTAAACATCATGTGTAGCAAATAACAGCCGATGCAAGAATAGATGCTTTTAGCAATTTATAGTCTTATTTTTAAATAAGTGCATTTAGAGGGAATGTATAGTCTGTACATTGTTTTATAGAAAATGGCTTGATGTAAATAAACTTATCAAGTGGCAGCCACATTTGCCTATCATATCTACTTTATGGTTGTGCTTTATTACTCTTTAAACAACAAAAACAATTGAATTTGGGACTAGATCAATCCAAATACATTAAAATAAAATACAAAATATAAAAAAGTATATAAAAAGTTTAATATTAAATTAAAACAAAGACATTTAACCTATAATTATATTTCAAAACATAAGTCATAAAAACATCTAGGAAATACTTGAAATAATAATTCCTAGGAAGGTCTTCTATACATGGTAATTCTACAAATTTCGCAGAACACAGTTCGCTTTTTCAGGACTCTAAGAGACCTACAACCACCTAATACAATAATTTTCACATAAAATACAGCAATAAATACCAAATGTATGCCAAATTAAAACAAACACAAAACACTGATTTTATTAAAGCTCTCCAAGGCTGGTGAGGATACACTTTTATCAGTGAAGCTGGGTGATCCAGCAAACCTGGAATGGATTTCCCAAAAGTAATTTGCTATTTGTTAGCAAATGTTTTGAATCCTGGACCAGATCCATGCCAGGTTTGCTGAATCACTTACTGATGAAAGTGTATCCTCTCCAGCCTTGGAGAGCTTTAACCTTCCTAGCGGTAACCCCGAGTGTGACTCGGGGTAGAAAGAAGTTGCTGAAAGCGGTAACCCCCGAGTCACACTCGGGGTAGGTAAACCTATGGGAAGTAATAGTAAATACAGCCTTACCTGATGCGCTGGCGTCCCGCGCCGTCTATCGCCGAGATCACTGTCTTCTTCTCTCTTCCTCCGGCGTCTTCTGCACACAATGAGTCACCGGGGGAGTTCTCTGTGACGTTGGTGCGTGTGTACGTTGACGGTGGGTGGGAAATTCAAAAAACATTTGTATTGCATTCAATACAAAATAAATGTATTGAATGCAATAAATTGGATTTATATGTGTAAAAGCAGTACATTGTTTTCAAGAACATTTATTTTACAGTAAAAATAAAATAGTATGAGTATAATATTTTTTTTTTTAATTTAAAAAAATGAAAAATAAAAAAATGTAAAAAAGTATATATATTTTTAATTTATTCAATTTATTATTTTTACATGATTTTTGTTTCAAACTTTTTTATACTATAAAATAAAATATAAAACCGGGAAGAAATGAACCGCGAGGGAGGTTAATAAATCAGACCCATTGCATTTTGTTTTTAAATATATTTAATATTAAACTTCTTATATACTTTTATATTTTGAAAGTCACAAAGTCTCTTGTTTTTGTTGTCATTGGAAGTCATATGTAGGGATGTGGCACTGATAAACTGAACACCAGGTGGAAATGAGTGTTGTGATACTTTCTTACTCTTTCTCAAATGCTTCTAAAAAGTCCTAAAATCATTGCATGTCCTATAGGGCTGAGAACTTGTTGATTTTATTTCAATAGTTGTTGAAGCATATGTAAACTAGAATTTATTTTTATAGCTTACTTTCCTAACATACTATAGCTGCATTTTTTTTACTTTGTAATCCTCAGTGTTCCTAATGTGTCAACTCTCACTTTACTGTATCTGTGAAGAAGCAGCATTGTCACCCAATAACCCAAAAATTGTCACTAACCTCCCCCTCTCCTTGTCAAAATAACTACTGTAATCTTTAGAGATAGCTGAGAACAGTGTAACCAATTAGAGTCTAATAAAGGTAGAGAGCACAGGAAGTCCATCAGCTGATGAGCTCATTGTATACCTAAATAACCCAAGGGACAAAATAAGAGAAGCATATTAAAAAAAGAGCAATTGCACTAATCCTGTGAAACCTCTATTGGCTTACCCACTCTTCTCTAATACAATACCAACATTACATAAAAGCAAGCAGTTAAAAAAGATAAACACTGCAATATTAAATGATTTTGTTTACCACTGAAGAACAAGCAATCCTTTTATACCAAATAGCAAATGCACCATATAATGAAAAACTATATAAGAAAGTGAATCTAGTAATTGGCCATTTCATTAAATTATAATGGCATAAGCGTATGCATCTAAATGCACATTTAGTAAAATAATTATGTGTTAATGTATCCTGGCTTTAGTACTAAAGGTACACTGACACACGATGTTTTCCATATCTCTTTTCTCAATATTGAGTACCATAATTATTAGAGATCATTTTTAAAAGTTACTAATTCACCACTCTTTCCTAGACATAAACACATGACCTTGTACAGTTTTAAGGACAAGTTTTATTAAAACTAAAAGAACTTGAAACATGTGAATTTACATTGTATACAAAGCTTTACTAGTTAGAGAAGTAACTGCTTTCTCAATAATTTAGGAAAAACCTGACAACAAAATTATTTTATCCATAGTTGGTCACTACATGATGCACTCACAATGGAGCTAGAACCACAAAATTTAACTATTTTTAAAAAAAGTAACTAAGGCTAATTTATCAAAAATTCATTTTTAATTGTTTTCCTATATGATATAGTTGACATTTAAGTATGAATAGATTTATATAAATAAATGTATATATCTTGGGTTGGTTGGTTTAAAAATTTAGTTCACTTTACCTTTGCTCAAAGGATCTGTTATAGAGAATATTTGACAAATTAATTTTTAAGAATGTGAAGTCTGAAGGTCATAAATGTAATCTTGAGACCAAGGGATTTACTTGCAGAAGGGTGGTGTAAGGGTGATGAATTCAATTTAGAACACAGCATCCAAGCTTCCTATTTCAAGTGATGGCCCTTTTTGTTGTGTAAATCTGTTTCACACCTGCAGTTGGCATAGAATTTTCAGGTTCCTTACAGGATGACAAAAAAGCTGCTGTTTAATTATCGCACAAATACAATTCTATTCAAGCCCAATAAATAGACCGGATCATAAGCAGCTGACACTTTGAAACTGACATAATATTAACTGTAGATGTATGCATTAGATAAGGACAACATTGAGAGGAACATAGGTAGTGAAATGCATGGATGATTATGAGAATTGTTTTCATATTTTCATGAAGGTGGAGCCATTTTATAAAAAATGGGTAAATCTTCTCCATAGGATTATTTACGTTGTCAACTTTGTGAGTTAATCAGAAAGCCCCTAAACACTGTATTGTCACAAAAATTGCTTGGGGGGGGGGGGGAGGTATTATGTGTATGAGCAATTTTGATGACAATACTATGTTTAGAGACTTTTGCTATTAACTCCAAAAATCAGTGGGAGGTGTTAAAAGCTTATTTTTCCAACTTTACATTTTATCATTTTTAGATTTCTTGGTTTCTCCCTTTGCCATTGCTGATTTTATTTATAATGCAGTTTCCATTCTAATTTATTCCATCTTTTCATTAAATCTTTGTACTTCACATAATGGGCCTGCTTTATTAAAGCCCTCCAGAATGGAGAAGATATACTGGCATGGATAAACCTTGGTGATCTAGCAAACCCGGAATGTATTTGGTCCAGGATTAAAAGCATTTCCCTACTAAGAACAAATTATTTTTAATTAATCCATTCCAGGTTTGCTGGATTGCCCTAGTTCTCCTATCTTTTCCAGTCTTTAGGAGTTTTTAAAAAAAAACAAGCCCTATAAATTTAGTTTGCCTAAAAGACCTCCATCTTTCAGCCAGCCAAACTGCTGCTGGTGATGGCCATCTTGAATGTGAAAACAGCTTAACTGCAGAATGAATCCCTATTTAATTTACAGCACCACGTAATATGTTGCCACTATAAAAATACTGTTTAGTAATAATAATAATTTAAGCAAAACATTAGCAATATTCTCTTGTTTGCTCCATGATGGCTATCAAGTGTGCACACTCCTATTGGTAAGCTCAGCAAGGCAATGCATAGCCTTGGGATGGTGCTGGGGCTACTGCAAGCCAGAACTCCTTTATGTTTCCTATAACTCCTATAGGTTTCAGAGGTGAGCACCAAAAACATTTTTACTTAATAACTGGTGATATTAGAAAGAGCTAATGCAGAAAGGTTTAAATTTAGAAATGCAGATCTGGTGACAGTGCCTTTAAATCATACATCAAGAGCTGACCCAAATGTGTTGACTCTTAATTAGAAGACACATTACAGTTGAAAGAAACATTGTTAATCTTGGGGTAAAGTGCCATCTGTTACAGGAAATGTGACCTGCTTTCTGTGTTTCTCAAGGGGTGATTGAATTCGGCACATCACAGAATAATTGAACCATGCCTGTTCTTAGAAATGAACCTGATTTAGCCAGGCATTTGATGTGTTTGTTTATGTAATTAAATAAAGTTGATTCAGCACTGATGGGGAAATTATTAGCACAAAGCTTTAGTTAACAATATTTAACTCAAACTTTTCTGTGTCAAAAGTAAGCTAATTTTCTCATACTTGGTAATGTATCTTTATCTACAAGAAATAGGTGTTTTTAATAACATTCAGTGACTATAGAGTAACCTGGTATTTGAAGAATGGTTGTAAATAAATTGTGGCTGTACAGCACAGCAGTACAGCAGTAACATTCAATAGTCAACTGACTGAACCAGTATTTCTCAACCTTTTATAGATGGAGAACCCTTGAAATAACTTTCAGGATAACAGGGAATCTCCTACATTGCTGGCAAGTAAGAAGGCTGCCACTTTTGCAGATAGCCAAACAAATCTTTAGTATCTCTTAAACTAACCTGAGAGCCACTTTTCTCATTGCTCAAGGAACCCCTAGCAACCTCTGGATGAACCCTAGGGTTCCACTCAACCCTGGTTGAGAAACACTGGCCTACATTATGCAATACAATTTTTCTTTCCCTGTGCCAGAAACACCATGCTGCTTTACTCTACTATTTTGGAATTGATTGCCAGTAGATTTAGATCTGTCACTCCATTGATGATATGTTTCATTTCTATGTGTGTAGTGTCGTGCAAAACATACAATACATTATACAGGCTGCATAATCTGCTGTGTGCCAGAACTAGCATTTGAGAGCTGTCAGGGCTCTTTTTGCTGTACAATTAGCACGCTCTCTCATTCTGTCTCGCTACTGCTCTATAGAAGTTGGGTGGGGGTAAGGTAAGTTGAGAGCAACATAGGGCCAGAAGAGGTGGATGCATTATCTGCTGTGTGCCAGAGATGTTTGATGGTGCTTCATGGTACCTGTCATAGCTGATTTTATTGTATAATTAGTATGCTTCCCTACTTTGTTGTAGCACTGTACTGATAAGGGCACAGTGGTGGAAAGTAAGCTGCTGACCAGCCATGTAGTGGCTGAGAAGTTGGCAGCTTTAATGACAGGCTGGCAGCAAAAGGAATCTGGCAGTCCTAAACGTGTTGGATTCCTAAGTAATTTTTTAGGCTTTTTTTTATACAGAAAAAAATGGATAAAAATTGGCAGAAAATAGTAAGTACCAAGGTTGTTCTACTGTCATAATGCTTTGTTTTAGTAAGTGTTGTCTGGTGTTAAGGTCTATTTAGTTTTCATTGCTATATTACAGATATTTAACACATTTATATTGCCTGGTTGTGCAGCACAACCATGGGATAAGACATTTCATTTCTACTCTGAAGCATTCAAATGGCTTGCTATATTTGGCTGTAAATACAGAAGTTCATATAAATCTCAGTGTGCAGAATAATTATTTAAGCTCTTCATTCTGGCAGCAAGGTTGCTCAGAGGATAACACTCTGTAGTGCTTTGCAGTGCTGAGTCCCAGGTTCAGATCTCAGCCAGCACACTATCCTATAGTTTGCCACTCCCATTCATTCTTTATTTGGCTGCCATGGATAAAATTCAAGATTTAGAAAACCAGATTAGGAATCTACTTAATTACTCAATTGCTGAAATTTAAGTGTAAATACCAACTTCTAAAATGTATGTTGAGTGGAATATTTGATTCATTTTCATACTTACCTTTAGTATGTTGATTCATTTTACTGGTTCAGTGCAAAGAGGTTAATAAATCTGAAAGTTAAAAAAAAGGATTTATAATTTGCACTTTTCGTGGTGACTACAGGTACACAGTAATAATTTTACTGGCTACCAATGGTCCACAGACAAGTGGTTGACATATTTCTTTTTTTTTGGTAATTTATTTAGATATTGGAATAATCATTTTAAATATTACTTTAGCTTTCCTATGAACATCTCTTTAATGTGGAAGTGACCAAGGTAATACTTTCCATTAAAAATGATATTGTGTACAGCAAGACTCTACATGATACCTAGGCATCACCTTTGATCCAAGTCACTTAGTTCTGCTCCACACCAACATGACTGTGCCTGCCTCTTTATTCATTTGAAAAATAAAGTCTGACGTTTTGAGGAAGAAAATTAGGTGAGAACAGAGCATCAAAAAAGCTGAAAAGTATTTATTGCCTTTCCTTGTGGTAGGAATGGGAAGTATTGGTCCATGTGCCTATTTATTTGTATGCCTGTTGATAGAAAAAGTTCCCTCATTTACCCATAACATCTCTAAAAAAATACTGTTATCTTCAGCCTAAAGGTGTACAGAAGGGGCCTTTGATTTTAGTCTCTTCCCAAGTCAAGGTCTGATGCTATAAAATGCTGAGGGTGTAAAATATCTTGTTAGTTATAACACTAAAGTACAATATATAGACAAATGTCTTCTGGACCTAAAAAAAAAAAACAGAACAGTAAGTAATACTATAGAGCCCCGCTCAGAAATGACTTCATATTAAAAAGTACCCATCAGGATGGTAATATGGAAGATTTCATGACCATTGTGTTGAATTTGATGTAGATATGGGCAAAGTGTAAGGCTTCAGTAGGGAGCCAATACATGGTAACTCCCATACATTTATCCTTCTAATATGGTGACTTGCAGCACATCAGCAAAAGTAGAAGGGAATCTTGTTTGCTTAGCTATGATATATATATGTTCATTCAAGTTGCATAGTATGCTTTTGCCAGACCCAGATGTAGCACATATTTTCTCTGTGTATACTGCAAGGAAAATCCCCTTATTGATAAGGAAAATCTTCATACTTGTTCTTACGCAGGAAGAGACCATCTTTCCCCATTGATAATTTTAAGCTTAAAAAGGAATTCTGTGTTTCCATGGCAACTTGCTTCTGTAGATTTAAGCATTGCAATGAAAAAAAACCTACGTAATACATTTATTTCAGTGATGAAAATTTCTAGCAATGATGGCTTCTATTTTAAATGAAGAAGATTAATTGCATTCATGCATGCCTGATTTTCTCTTCTTAATTTGTTGTTTAATTCCTAATTGGATAAAATATATGTACAAGTTTGGATATTACTCTTTATAGAACATGGTATTTTTTCCAGTTTGTATACCTTCCATGCTCTATACATGTCATTGTTTTGTTGTGCTTCCCACTCTTCCTTCAGCTCACGAAAAGTATACATTTTGGGTCCTGCCCAAAACTTGCTGGATTCTGGGCCTCAGTTTATGACCTACTGAGCGCTCTGCTATCAAGGACCTTGTGCCCTAAACCATGCCAGGCACTTCTACATCTCCCTGAGCTGTCCTTCAGCTGGGTCTGAAGGGAATTGACCAACTTTGTGTTCCTAGCAGTCCAGCAATTGATTGCAAAAGCCTGCCCAGATTTCATTCAGAGAGCTTGAATTCAGGCTAGATGTCTTTATGATAAATGAGAAACTAAAAAGAATCCTGGTTGACTCTCATGATAGATTTATTTCTACCTGG
Organism: Pyxicephalus adspersus; assembly: GCF_032062135.1. NCBI lineage: Eukaryota > Metazoa > Chordata > Amphibia > Anura > Pyxicephalidae > Pyxicephalus > Pyxicephalus adspersus. Next base: position 46,759,943 of record NC_092862.1, on the reverse strand, counting down.
GAGCCCTGGATAGTGCTTTGGCATGCTGGCCTTTCCATATCTGCAGCCACCTGACTGTAGATGACGCCTTTTAGACATCTATACCCATTCTTCACTCCCTGAGCTCCTTTTATATCCCTCTCAACTTCCCCTCTCTTTCTTTTATTTACTATCTTTCCTTCTGCCCCTCTGCCTTCCATTTTTGCCCTCTGGTGTATAACTTTATTGGGCTTGAAGATTTGGCTAATCTATATGCACCATATGTCTTAGAACATTTGGGTATGATTTGGTGATATGACTACTGGGCAACACACGGCTGTCTTTGCTGGAGACTCTTGCATTAGGAGGCAAATCTCTGCCTATACCAAGATGAAAGCCTCCCTATATATGCAGAGACACCACAAGCAATACTGGGGTCTTTTTCTCTTTGCTTTTTTTTTTTTGCCAAAAGTTCAGTTTATCTTTAAGATCATGTAGATTTCACAACATCTAAGATCATTCTCCTTTTGATATAAAAAGGGATCCTAAAATACTTAGAGCAGATATATGAGCTCAGTTACTGTTCCATATTTCAAAATCTTTTGCTTTTGGGTTTCTTAATTGCCTGGCGCAAATGGCTTTTTTAATATTTTATTAAAATGACCTTGACATGATCCATCAATTTAGTGGGTTCCAGTGGTTTGCAAAACAACAGTAAGCTTGCAAGAGTTTTGTAGATATACTTTGTAACAAATGCTCACTGACCACATATTCTGTTGGGGAATGATGCATCAAACTAATGTAAGAGAATCAATTCCCACAGAGATGATACCACTATATAAGAGAGATGTATTGCCTTAATTCCTCAGTCCACTAAATTTCCGCGATACATCTGTCAGAAAAACAAAACATGCACACAGCAAAGCTGAAAATCTTGGGCTAAACAATTGGTGCAGCACCAAAGTAGATATGGATGAATGCTTTATTAATTTTACTCACTCCGATAGACATGGAACACAGAGTCATGTCATATGTTGATCTTGTCCAATACACCTTCATTTCAGGAGTTTAGCTTATGGCACAATAGCAGCAGAGAATGCTTACCTAAAAAAGTGTTGTGTTAATGAATAAAGTGATGCTGAGTTGATTTATTTATCCAATCATGTTCAAAGACTTATTTTTAAATGCCCCGTGTTACACATTCAAAGAATAAGATTTATGTACCCAATAAATTCACCTAATTAATGCAACATAGCTTCGAACGAATTAGAAACTTTGTTTTAGATTGTAAAAAAATTATGTACAGAAATAAAAATAATTCATACCCTAATTATTAGTGAATTATTATATTAATATAATACTGACAGATACATTTTAGGCAATCAGTTTAGCATGATGATATCCGTAATATCAGTAATAAATAAGTAATAAAGTCATAAGTATATAAATATATTTCAAAGGGATAGTTCATGTAATGTATGGGGGATAGGCCGCATGGCTATAAGTGCTCACTTTCTTACAGTAAATGTTATCACTAAAATCACATAAATAAGCTTAACGTGTTAACACATAAATTACAAAAAAATATTTGAAATAAATCTGTATCTTTTAATAAAATATTAACCTTACTATCCTGTAATTAATATACATTTTCAGGCACTTCTTGTTATAAGCTTTCTATGGAAAGTGTTTGTTGCCATTTGATCTAGGGAAGGGGCTGGGTTTTGCTTTGAAATGTAATTAAACTTTACAATTTTGAAGATGTTTGATATGCTGGTGATGTATGATGTGCTAGTAAAAGATTGTGGCTGTTTTCGGTCCACTGTTGTTACTTGCGAAATTTTGCCCTGAGAAATGCAATGCAGCATCCACTGAAGTACATGCATGCAGACAGGAAGTGGTTGCAAAGAAACCCAAAGAGTTCAGCAGCAGTGAGATTTAACAAACAATCTGGATTTTTTTTGTATTTGTTTAATATTCAAGGAATACAGTGTTCCCTTGCCACTTCGCACTTCATGTTTTGCGGCTTTAGTGCTTCGCGGGTTTTTCTAAAATATTCATCAAAAAATAAAAATGAAAAAATACAATCATGTCGGCAGCCACATTGCGGAAAGGAGCGTTGTTTCATGTTGATGCGCGAGAGAGAAGGATCCCTGCATGTCAAACAAAGAGATGAGTTGACTCAGAGTACATACCACGGGCTCTCATAAAGGCGCGTGATTGGTTTCCGGTGCGACATTCACCAATAAGAGTACGAGTCTTGTCTCGCCAGTCTTGTCCATGATGTTGACTGTCTCGCATACTGTATTTTAGTGTTGTGTTGGCGATAACTTGTTTTGTTTAAGCGATAACTTTTTTTATTAATTAAGCCCTTATAATGCCGCCTAAGCGCTGTGCCCCTGCGAAAGCTTCCTCCGGGCGCCCAAGAGGAAGAAGATGATGACCATCAGTGAAAAAGTGAAACTTTTAGATATGATCAAAGAGGGCAGAAGTTATGCATCTGTAGCACGCCATTACGGGGTGAATGAATCTACAGTGCGGTACATCAAGAAAGAGGAAGCAAACATCCGCAAAACTGCTTCAATAACCTTCAATAAAGAAGCGAAACGTGTGGTAACTCCGCGTAATAACAGAATTGTGAAAATGGAAGCTGCACTGGCATTGTGGATTGCTGATTGCAGGAAAAAGACAGTGAGTTTGGACACTAATATGATCAGGACAAGGGCCAAAGCTCTCTACGACCAAATCTTGCCCGATGACGACAATGAAGAGGCTAAAGAAGGTGCTGACGAACCTCAAGCCAGTACTAGCGCTGCCAGGAGTGATTCGCCTCCTCGAGGACGAGGCTTTTCAGCCAGCAAAGGCTGGTTCGAAAAATTTCAAAAAAGATACGGCCTCAGAAACGTGCTTCTGTATGGTGAGGCTTCCTCTGCTGACAACGATGCTGCTTGTCGTTACGTGGAGGAAGAGTTTCCTAACCTCATCAGTGAGGGAGGCTACCTCCCTGAACAAGTTTTTAACATGGATGAAACAGGCCTTTTTTGGAAGAGGATGCCTTTGCGTACATTCCTCTTCAAGGACGAAGTGAAGAGGCCAGGCTTCAAGGCTCACAAAGACCGTGTGACTGTCATCATGGCTGGCAATGCTGCAGGTTTTATGCTTAAGCCAGGCCTTATTTATAAAGCCAAAAAACCACGGGCATTAAAAAACAAAAATACGGCTCTGTTGCCCGTGTTCTGGATGCATAACTCCAAGGCCTGGATAACGAAAGCTCTGACCCATGAATGGTTCCTCTATTGCTTCATTCCCCAGGTGAAGCTGTATCTGGCTGAAAAGGGCCTCCCCTTTAAGGTCCTTCTCCTGATGGACTGTGCAGGAGGCCATGCAGCGGACCTGCAATATGACGGTGTGCAGATAGAGTTTCTGCCCCCAAACACTACATCTCTAATTCAGCCGATGGATCAAGGTGTCATTTGTGCCTTTAAGGCACTCTACACTCGCTCCACGATGGAGGGCCTCATCTCGGCAGTTGACGATGCCAATGAGGAATTCACCTTGAAAGCATACTGGCACAGTTACGACATTGCCTCATGTTTGTCTAATATTCAGCAAGCATTAAAGGACATGAAGAGTGAGACCATAAAGTCTAGTTGGAAGAAATTATGGCCGAACGTGGTGCACAACTATCCAGGCTTCACTCCTGAAGAAGTTCATCACTCAGCGGTGGAGAAGGCGGTGAGGCTGGCTCACATCATAAGGAATGAAGGATTTGTCGACATGACGGAAGAAGACATCAGCGCCCTTACCGATTGCCACTGACCGATGAAGACCTCCTTGAGATGACAAAGTCTGCAAGTGAGGAAGAAAACGAAGAGGAAGACGAAGAAGAAACTGAAAAGCGTGGCCTTACCCTGGAGAATCTGCAACAATTGTGCAACATGGCAAGAGCGATGCAACAATTTGCACAAGACATTGACGACAATATGGTTCGAGCTGTCGATTTCAGCAATCGCGTTGACGGGGTTATGTCCTTGTACAGGGGAATTTTGAAGGAAAAGAAAAAACAAAGACAACAACTACCCATCACCATGTTTCTCCCCAAGGTAAAGCCCCCGGCTCTACCGTCAGCGCCTCCAGCAGAAGAGTCTCCGAGTGAGCCTAAAGCTTCTACGAGTCAAGTAAGAACCTCTCCTCCGCCACCAACACAAGACTCTTCGCCTCTCTCAGAAAGCAATGTTTATTACTGTATGTAAAACATTCTTGTACCCGCATACACGAAAATTCCTAGGGGGAAATCCTACTTCGCGTTTTTTCAGCTTTCGCGGAAGGTTCTGGTCCCCATTAACCGCGAAAAACAAGGGATCACTGTAGTGGCTATAGTTTGACACAGAAAAGTACAGAATTTATGCTGCATAAGAAAACTGTGGTTTGGTATTTATTTAGGAACATGCTATCAATTTCTAGACATAAGTGAGCTAGCATCAATCGCTGCAGTCATTTGTGTAGCATGAACATGCAGATTCGGGCTGTTCCTGCTTAATGGAGGCAATAATAAAGAAGCTTATCTAGCTTATGCAGCATTGCCTCCAAATTGGATATGTTCTGTTTTAATTAAAAAAAAAGAGTCTACCGCTAACATGTCTGCTATCTTCCTGCAGTGAGGAACTGAAGGAGAGAAATAGAGCACCTAGCATTCAAGTTTGCCCGTGACTAAGTAACAGGGAGGCTTTTATCCACCCCCACACAGTGGTATTTCTTGTGGCATCATCTGAGATCATGGTCTGCTGCTTCAAAGCACTTGACTGACAGCTGTTTTCTCACCGGATCTAGTTATTGTTTAATCATTTACAGGAACACATCAATAATAGGAGCTCCACCCTCTGCCCCCAATGCTTACCACCCATTAGACAGAATATACAGTCATGTGACTGCTCATATGCCATTGCATTTTTTTTTAATTATACCTATTTAATATTTATGCAATTATTACACTATTTTTACCAAACAGGGTAAAGGAAGCTGTAAGAAGGGTGATAGTTTCATTGGTAGCCTCCGTGTTTAGTGACATGTTATCTTTTATTCTTTGTAGAAGTTATACAAATTTTATTAGTTACAGTGTTGAAACTGTGTTAAAAAAGTGGAGCAATGAAAACTGCAGAAAAATAGAGCCTATTGCCTGACCATGCTTTATCTTTTATTTACTGTGATAGAAGAATAAGAAATGTGTTTGGTATTTGCTTCAATGTGCTTGTTTGCTTCAATGTTTTTTCTACTACCCTGTTTCCCCGATTGACTGTCTTATATTTTTTTGAAATGCCAAAATATGCCCTAGGTCTTATTTTCAGGGGATGTCTTATTTTTCCATGAAGAAGACTACAGTACACATTTATTGTTGAAAGTCACTCATGATCACTCATGTTCCATTGATTGTCCCCTTCTGATCACTCATGTGCCATTCATATTCCCCTTCTGATCACTCTATGCCATTGATTGTCCCCTTCTTATCACTCTATGCCATTGATTGTCCCCTTCTGATCACTCTATGCAATGATTGTCCCCTTCTGATCACTCTATGCCATTGATTGTCCCCTTCTGATCACTCTACGCCATTGACTGTCCCCTTCTGATCACTCTATGCAATGATTGTCCCTTCTGATCATTCTATGCCATTGACTGTCCCCTTTTGATCACTCTATGCAATGACTGTCCCCTTCTGATCACTCTATGCCATTGACTGTCCCCTTCTGATCACTCTATGCAATGATTGTCCCCTTCTGATCACTCTATGCCATTGACTGTCCCCTTCTGATCACTCTATGCCATTGATTGTCCCCTTCTGTTCACTTACCGGTAATTAAGTGTAGGGATCTCCGTTAGGGCAGGGATCTCCGTTAGGGCAGGGATCAGCAGCTTGCTTCCTGGTGCAGAATGCTGGCTTGTTACTTTCAGTTTCACTCTGCACTGCAGCCAGGAGCAGACACGTGCTGCAGCCAGCATCAAGGAGACACACACAGGATCAGATATCGGGGGATGTCTTATTCACGGGTGAGTGTCTTATTTTAATTATTTTTTCAAAAATCAGGGGTGGTTTATTTAATGGGGATGTCTTAAAATCGGGGAAACACGGTAGCAATAGCACTCTTTAGACAAACATCAATAAGCAAAATATTAACAATAGTCACTGAATTCAATCCTAAAGTGGACCTATCATCAGATGTATGTTTATGTTAGGTATATGCATGCTCAGTAATATGTAAGTTTAACACTTCCAGGTATTTATAACCTCTCACCAGAGATCACAGTACTCCTCCTGACAATGCCTTCCTTTGTTTTTCTCCCCAGTAGAGTGCCACCATCTTTTTTTAAACTTAGAGGTAACAATTAAAAGTCACACTCCTTCTGTAGGGTCCAGGCAATAGTGTTTTTGGGTTTGACACTAAAAGCCAACTTGCTTAGGGGGTAGGAAGAGCTCCCCTTTTTTTTATACAAATGTATGTAGATGGTGATAAACTAGATACAAGAATTCAGGGCCATGCTACAATTGTATTGATCAAATATAATAGTCAGAACGTCAGTAGAATCTTCATTTATCTAAGAATTTAGGTCAGTCTAGAGCAGTCATTCTCAACCAGGGTTCCCCTAAAGGTGTGGCCAATTGGCCTTCCTTTTGATGGTCCTTGCATAGTTCCTGTACCAACAGCACTGGCAGAGTCAGTGACATGACACCAATGATCTTTTCACGTGTCTGTAAATGTGGCATTCTGATAACAAATGTTACCCTATTATAATGCATTTAGCAGGGGTTCCCCGGAGTTTTTAGCTCTACACTGTATGTCAGCCAGACACCCGATACAATGTAACTCCTGCGCTTGTGCTGTTACATAATCAGATTGTTGTCTGTTTGGAAGTTCTGTGGAGCCAGTGGCTATAATGATACTTTCTGAAGACACAGCTATGACAAGACCAGGACCTGTCATCACTAAATTGCAGGTGCACAGGGAAGTATGTGCCATATTCAGTAAGTCTCTGCCATAACAAGTTTGATTTTTTTTTTTACAGGAAATTCAAGCATTTTTGGGTTGCATAGAATGGATGTGTATATCTGTTGGCAGGTTTACTTTTATCTCTGTGTACCTGTCACTGAAATTATCTTTATTTCCCATATAAATGATTGTTGATTTCAGGAGAGAAAGCAAGAGGTAAGGCAAACTTTGTAAAGTGCCACCAGAAGAGAAGGTGAGAGAAATTTGTGCTTAAGACAGCTGTCAAATATGTGATCTCCTTCAATGTTGTTAAACTCTCACAAATCAGAACATAGGTGACATTAAAAACTTGGCAGAAGTTCTAATCATTTCACATTCTGTTAAAAAAAATAACTTTGGCTAAAGTTCTTTACTATTATACAATAATAATAGTTAAACTCAATAGTCTAGTTATTATTTTACTACCTTATTCCAAAGAGCTGCATAAAAAATGCTGTTCTCAGGAAAGCATAAAGAAGATAAATTATGTTTTAGTTCACCTTTTTTATTTTATAATCTCTTTTACTGCATATTTCTTCGAGATATCAAGTCATCAAAGTTTTCCTTTTACACCTCGAATAGAGAGTGAGCTTCACAGAATGTGACATCTCACTGATCTTTACTGTAATGGTATTTCAGGAACTTACTAAAAGGCCTTGTGCACAGGATTGCTTGTGGCTTGTTAAGTGTTCTCCAAAGAAATGTACAAAACTATTCAGCTGAAGACGGGAATCATCTTAGTAAATGTAGGTCAGAAGAAACACTGGAGCTCTATGTAAATGCTGAAATTATTTTTCCAAATCATAAACGCAGTATGAAATAGCTGTGATTTGGAGAGGATTGTGGCTCACATATGGGAGCTATTCTTAGAATAGTCATTGTCTATTTGGAACAAAGGGAGAACCATACAATTACTTTAAAATTTGAACAAATGCACATATTGAAATGCCTAGAATATCTGTTGAATATACAATAAATAGTTTTAACCTCTTGAAACATGTTTATTGATCCAGAGAGCATGGCAACGTTTTTAAATGTATTCTTGTTGGAAAAGCTTTAGTTTACTCTTGTTGAAATATAGCTATTTTATATTAAACATAAATTAAACATAAAACATAACATAAAAATCAAATTATTAGCCACAAATACACCATTTATATAACTAAATGTTATTTAACATGATTTCAGCTTTATTAAAAAAAGGTTGAGTCACACAGAGCACTTAGTTGCTGCTACGACTATAAATATCAACACCATGATTCTTTTATGTGTAATATCTGTTATCTAGTCCATTAAAAATGATCTAATACGGTAATCAAAGAGTGAATACATATAGAAACATCCCTGTATCATATTGTTGCAATGCTATAAAAAGTCACTTTTTTGGTGTTTGCTATTTTTTATACATTTTTTTATTTAAAAGAAACTGATTCAGCGGGAGCAAATTAGAAGCAAAGGACAACCAATTAGCTAATATCTTTATGTTAGGAAAGCAGATTTATTATCACAGGTAACCATTCCAGCTTGATGCTAAATCAGACCCAAACAGTTGGATCTATCTATAGTGCTGGATCTATCTGACAAGTCAAACAAATTTATTACCTTCTAATACATATTTTGTACCTGGTATTTTTAAATTGCATTTTGAAATGTTTTCCAAAGGAACGCTTTGGCAGGGTAAATAGAAATTGTCTGAACTATCCTCTAATCCCCACAGTTTAGTTTCTATTAGAAGAGAGAGCGCACACTTTTACACAAATAAAATATAACATATACAGTATGTATATAATTGACTCTGTATGTTATTATTCTGCAGCTGTAGTCTACCACAGTGCATATTAAATCATTCTTTCTCCGAAATATCCCATATGACAATTGATACCCAGGTTGTGTCTCCTAGGCTACAGTTCTGCTTATAAACATCCATCTCTTTTTAAACTTTGCCACCAGTGGTGATGTTGGACTTACTCAACCAGTTTAGGCAACTGCTTAGAAATCTTCTCAAGGAGATAAAGTGGTTCTAGAGTATAGTAATGGATTTCTCACACTGACAACAGTCAATTTTGCAGACATGAAACCATTGTTGTGTCACATTAAAAGGTAGAAGTGAAGTTCAAATAACAACCAAGATTCTGTTTAAAAGGCTTCTACACAGATTTGTGGCACAGGTACAGTTCACACCTGGCAGAGGCAATCAGAAATGAATAGCATATAAATTTAAAAAAAAACAGGAGGCAGACAGATTTGATTGCAGAAGGTAGGAGAGGCTACAATCAGAAGAGTCTTTTTGCTTATAATCCCACCTACCAAAACTTGTACATGATGCTTGGTCCCATTCACCACTGATACATACAATATGTAAACCAACTTATGGCATAACGCACCCAGCAGAAGCCTAACAGATGATGCCAGGGCTGTAGCTCGCTGAAACTATGAAATACTTTTTACTGCCTGGATAAAATTAGTGGAATCTGTATGTGGAAAAGGACTTTGAAATAATATTCTTTCAACAAATGTTATTTATGCACTGTGGTTTTATAATGACATGACAAAGAATTTACAGCATGTGCAAATAAATAGACGCAAGCAATCTTGTATAGTAGTAGCCATTGTTATTGTTCTAGCCACAACATCTAGATTTAAAAGTATTAAGAGTAGTCATTCAAAAAGGTAATTGTTATTACTACTATTATTATTATCAGATATAATGGAGTTACATTTTTGTATTACAAAGGTCACAAGTCAACTCAGCTTGATGCCAGTAGATGTCATCAATATTTAATGGGAATGTTAGGAACATAGTGCTCATCAAATACCGGAATAACTGATTATCTGTGGCTTTAAATGTCAAGTTTCAAGTTCTCAAATAAAATATTTGAAAGTGTGCCCTTACCCAATAACAACAACACACTTATGACTTCAGAATTTAGAACCTAGAAAAAACATTGAACCTGACAAATGGCATGGTCAAACTGCAGTCATAGTAATCTGAGCGTCTACAGTGAAAACCTGAAACATGGAATTAAAAGTTTTTATATACATTTAATAAAAGCTGTTCCATTTTTTTTTAAGTTAGGTGATATTCAGTTTACCATGATAAGGGTCCACTGAAACTCACTGGGATGCAATTGTATATGTACATTTTTTGTGTCAGTGCCAAATGGAACCTAAACCAAGCCAAACTCAAATTTGCATGTTCACAAAATTTCTAAAAACATATGTGTCCAGAAATATACTTTATAATTTACATTGTGTCCTATGGAGTAGTCCCAGAATGGGAAAATAGAGCACCCAGAAATAATATCTCGCCTCCTTTCATTTCTAACTATATGGTTACTTGACACTACAACAATGTCAATGAGTTCTTAAGAAGTGCCATGACATATATTTGCACTGCTCTACTAAAATTAAAGTTAATTATAGTTAGGGGTTAATGTTAGTGTGTTTTTCAGGCTACTTTTTGAAATTGCTGACACTTTGCTTAAACATTTAAGAGAAAAATTTCCTATATATGCTATACCAAAGGCAGTTCTGGTACTCAAGGTATTCTAGTAAAACATGGTTTCTTCATTGTGAGTATGGTGTGCAGCTGTAATAAATAAATTATCTCTTTCAATAAAGAAATATATAGACTATACCTCTTTCTAAAAAGGAGATGTATCTCGCTGAAATGTTGTTCAACTGAAAGAGACCTTTTCCTGTAATGTTAAAAAAAAAAGCTACTGAAAGGTTCATGGAAGAGAGGTGTTCCATCTCTCCAATAACCATATGTTCTTTCCTGAGCCCAACAGCCTCCATTTGTCTCTAGATCATTGCAGTCCCCTATTCCACCCTATACCATCTCCACTGTGTGCTGTGGTTCTGTCCTCCAACACTTATGTCAGTATTAAAGTCAACAGTGATATAGGTGTCAGAGGATGCACAGCCAGGTATAGCAGGGAACACAAAAATACAAGGCTCTTGGAAGAGATGAATTCTGAATAGACTGGTGGCTTTGAAATGGAGGAAATGTAGACATGGCCAGCCATAGAAGTGAGTATAGTATATAGCAGGTAACATTTATTTGCTAACATGACAGGGTCCTATAATATTTTGTAAGAAGGTTAGCAGTTACAGGCTATAAATTTATTTTATGAGGATTCCTAATATTTTTTTAACTCTATGTAAGGGTTAAAATACATCAATTTAGTCCCCTGCTATTGAGCAGTTTAACTCCTTGAAAATATGTTCAAGGCAGAACAGTGTACTGCAAATGAGGTGATTTCCAATAAATGGTTAACCCATTTAGTAGCCTGGGGTTAGAGCCCCAAAGATGATTTCAAGCTTATGCTACTGAAAGATTTACCTTAAAGTGCCCTGCTAATGAGATTATTATCAACACATGGTACAATCTGGCATGATATTAAAATTGACTATGTGCATATTTGACCAGTAAGTTATAAAAAGAGTTAAATAATATGGAAAAAATGGGGCACTGGGGTCACCAACTGCCACTATATTAAAAAGTGTATTAAGGGAATAATTAATTTTTTATATAAAAACATATCTGTAAGGTGAGATCTGTGGATCTTCCCCCTTAGTAACTGTTGCTGCTAGTGTTGACTTATGAGTAAATTTGACTTCCTATAACATACCATACATAACATAAACAATATAAAATTAGTAATGTAGATCTGCATTTATGACACATGCTAACTTCATGCTTCCTCCTGAATATGGTTGCCATAGTAATGAACATCTACTACAATGAACGCCTCATCATACAACTGATACATGATTAACAATTTTTCTTCAGTGTTTGCAAAGGTAGTTTTTAATAATACCCACATTTTTTTGCTGCATATCCTTTTTCTTCATACAAGTAATTTTGTGTAGGAGTATTTTTATGAGTATATTTTTTAATGCTTTTGCCGTAGTAACAACGGTCGTCATGCTGTCATCTTTGTTGCTATGGAATTTTTTTTTTTTATGCGTTTTTCAGTTGAACATGATCTGCCAGCTTAACTCTCACATATATTTGATGAAGATGTTTATTTTGAGACTGACATCATGTAAAAGGCAGGTGTGGCTACCTCTAGCAGCTCCAGGTGAGATGAGACGACAGACAGCAGCTTACCTGGACTGGATTTATATGTGATCAGGTAAGCAGAGCTTTCAGTCATTGACTGCTATTGAGATGCAGGAATTCTGTGGGATAGAGTGCATTACATATTTGTATGATAAGCCAGAACATGCTCCTTATCTTTCTATGAAATTAAATCCATGGTAACATGGGGTTCTGCTGCATTATAAACACCTGCCGTTTATTGATATTTTTTTTAGTAAACATTGTAAATCCCAGGGAAATTAGCTAATCATGTTACATTGTATGTAATCGCTGAGGCAGCTTTTATCCGCTACAAGGAAATCTATAGGAATCTTTGCTACAAATGCTGCTAGATAGAAGCCTGAGTGAAAGGCAAACTTTGATCAATTATAGTATGACTAACTATCCTCACCTAATATGAATTGAGGTGAATTGTTAATGGTAATCTTCATTGCTGATTTGTTTTTAAAGGCATTGTAGTATTCTTGTTTTTGATTTACATTCTAGGTAGTCGCTAGCTTGGAACATAAATGCAGTATGGCACTTTTCAGACTTTATTGGTTACATGCTTGTTTTCTGACTCACTAGTTTAGGGACAACTTTTCCTAAACCTGGCTTTGCTACTGAGTGAGTTGCTGGCCTAAAATAAGTATGCAATATAGGGCTTTATTCTTTCCAAACTTTACTGGCTGCAAGTTTTTTAATGTTAGTGGCTTTCTATTTACTACATGAGAAAGTTTAGTGAATCTGTTTGTTATGGATCTCTTTCCCACCACAGCTGATTCTCAATCAGTAACTTACCAGCAGTCCTGCTCCTGGTATTGTCACATCCCCTGCCATGCTACACACTGTTTGTAAATATATCGACTTAGGGGTGGTCATATTGCTCATGTATGTAGGGTGTACTTTTTGCTTACTAGTTCTGCATTGTGGCTGTGGCTTGGTGTACAAGTTTACCTGTCAACTCTTGCTTCTTGAAACCATATATCTTCGTCTTTTCAGAATTGGCAACTAGATTCAACAGCTCATAATTTTAGGGCAAATATGGCATCCTGTCTCTCCTGCAATACAAGCTACTTATCCTTCTGTTTGCAAGAGTCTTTGGAATATTCCATCCTGGGTCTTCTTAATTGACTGGCCCAGGATGGCATAACTATGCATATAAGTACAAACTTGAGTAACTTTTATTTTGCTTCAAGCTAGGTTCTGGCTAAGATTATATACTGATGCATAAACTGTGTATAAATGTGAATGTATGACAAGTACACTTTAAAATGCATCAGAACATAGCTCATGCAAGGCAAACCATCAACTTCACTGTAGACTAGAGCTACAATGATTTCATTGTGTTAAGAGATTTAACTACTTACTGCCCATTATCTCATTGATTTAAATATGTTGACTTATATGTGTTGCATTTGAGGATACTGCCAATCAGTGGGTACATTTGTGGGGGACAAAGAAGTGTAATCGCCATCATAGTCCTAGCTTTATTATGAACCTTGACAGCAACATACTTGCCTTTCTTTTGCTTCCCACTATTCCATTCAATAATAAAGGACAAGGAAAAGTCCAGTTCCCGCTACCAGTTGCCATAGTCATAACTCACAAAGCTCTAAGCTCACACCTGAAAACATTTAGTTACGTGGAAATGTCAAATATAGTCTCCAGCCTGTAGTGCAGTATCTACTGCTGGGGATGTAAGGATTAATGGAATTCAGTTGCTTTGCCATGAATGCGTACAGTACAGGTTTATTTTGATCAAATTCAACCTTAAATTAAACTTGCCAGTCCTGGACCCTAATGGGTTAATAACTTAAAATAGCCCCCCCCCCCCAAAAAAAAAAAAAAAACATTCAAATTTACTAGAAATGCTAGTAAAAAATTTAAAACTGATGTTGATTCTACTTATATTTTGCCCTCCATGATTCCTCCTTCTTCCCCATAATCAGCAAGTTAGATATAAACTTTGTGTTTTCATCACTGACCATATTTTAGACCTAGTGATGTTGTGATTTGTTTGTGTTCAGGAAAATCAGGCTAGTGGAGAGGGACAGGGTGCTGTATATAGCTTCCTGGAATCACACCCAAATGTGATGCTGGACCTCAAGAATTGAAAGAACTGAAATCAAATGAATAAAAGGGTTAGGAACAGTAATGCTGAGGAAAAAAAAAGGGCTGAATGATGTTGGATAGTTTGCAGCCAGAGGGATCTATATGACCTCCTGCAGCTTCTAATGTGCACATGAGAAGCTCACAGCATGCGACAAAATCCAAATAAGCCTTTTCAGTGCAGGGGAGAACTGTGCAAGACCTAATGGATGCAATGACTGTAAGATTGGAGTTCAGTTTTAACACTTTTGTTGTCAACCCTAATGCCTAGTGATCCACTTTGGGTTACATTTTCAGTTTTTTCTTCTATTTCCACATAATCTCTTAGGAGATGCTATTATGCAAGTCTGAACTGGGATCTATCTATCTATTTAATAATTGTATCTCTTTTTTGTGTGCTGTTATGTAGAGTAGTGAAAAAAGTAAATGACAATTTTCAGTGATGGTATTTCTGTATAATCTCCATGGAAGCAAAATATATCTCTCCCTACATGCTCTTAGAATTCTGCTTTATTTCTGTGGGTAACACTGAGAGATAAAAGGAAGAGGTGGACAATGCAATCCCTTTGACAGTTTTTGTTATCCTGAGTCACTGGCTTTGCAAACTGCTTTGTCCATTATGAGGGATTCCCACTCTACTGTTTTTTTTAATGTATAATGTATAAGATCAACAAAAACGCCAAAATCCCCTGAGTGGATAGAAAGTTAATTGGCCCCCCTAAATAGACCTTAGACTGTAATAATGTCATATGACTATGGTAAGGACATTAGAATGTGAGCCCCTTTGAGGGACAGCTAGTGACATGACTATGGACCTAATATGGCCATTTTTGTATAATTAATGATATAATATAATATATAGAATGATATATATATATATATATATATATTGTAAACCTTTTTTGCAACTTTATATATATATATATATATATATTTATCAAGCAGGTACAATTACTTTTCAGTCTCCAGAGAATTGGCACAGTGTGGGAGGTCCATATCAATCAGATTTACCATAATCATATAATTTCATAAACACTTATGAATTAAACATGGACCTGTATGTGTTGCAATGTAATTAGTTTCATTGTCGTAATATATTTTTCACATTTTTACTGATTGCTTAAAAAAGCTTTATTAGGGAATATATATGTCTAAATATATTTTAGACATTTACTAAACTGCACAATCATTACTCTAACAAAAAGACTGATATATTAAAGTGCCAGCTGCCTCTATGCACATACTCTTATACAGATAAACTTACATAAACATAAGATAAAGCACTAGGTATGCAGGGATCCTAATTATGTATGTACTTGCACATCACTCAGATTTGCTTTCTGTTCACTGAGCAGTCAAACCTTTTCTGCAAATTACATTTGACTACCCTGTATGCCCTTATACGATAACCTATGATTTATTTTCTATTTAATTAGCAAACTAAAGATATTTCTTTACAGCATGCAAAGTGTTAAACAATCACAACCAATGCAAATCTGCAGTTTCACCAACATTGACATGAGCAATGTCACTATGCAAAACCAAGTGGTGGAGACACCAAGTTACAATGCAAATAGTATATGCAGGTTACCAAGGAGATAACTTTATAATGCCACAGTTCAGTGAGCTTATTAGAGGGAACCTTGAGATGTGTGACACCTTCTGACACCCAGCTCTTAATGTTTACCAGTGATCTGTCAATGTGTCAGAGGTAACTGCAGCAGGAACTGCCTCCAATCATCAGTCACATGGTAAGATACTAGCTTTGCCTTTTACTAGCAGATTTCCTGACGCATGGCAATTGGTGTCTGCATAGGGAATACACAGGATACAAGCAGAACATGTATTCTTAGGTTGTTCATGTATGGAATTATTTGCTAATGTAATTAGGAATCCTAATTTACGGGACAATTTTTTTAATAACCAATCATACAATTATAATAAATGAAGGAATAAAAAAAAAAAGAATGATTTACAACAGGATAGAAAATCATTAATTTAGGAAATGTAGCAACTGTTTTTAGCATCATCTCTGTTTTAAAATCTTCTAAATAATATTCCTTATTTGTTGGGGTTAACATAAAAATAGGGCAAGTGTGTTTTATTCCTGAGCCATGAAGTATGATCATATCACTAATCATTATAGTGTATATTATGCTCCACATATTTATATCACTGTGTAACACCCAAGACAAGGCACTGCAGAGGACTAAACTATGGTGCCACAAACGGTGGGTGTGACCACAATGAGTTGGTAGTAGGAGAGGCCTAAAATACCATAGTTAAATGGCCAATAGGCCTATCTGCAATATACATAGCACACAGATGCCACAGTGTTTGTACTGGGAAAATATTAAAAATTCTTCAGTCCTGGAGTCTGTGATACCCAGAGCATTATTTGGCTTCATTTGGTTCCCCATAATATAGTTCTTAATGTTTATAGTCTACCTGGCAAGACAACCAAGAGGCTGAGGTTAGACTAGCACGTGTTTAAAAGAAGTTCTGCTGCACAAAATGCTTGAAAAAATTAGTTAACAAAGGACCAAAATAATCCTATTTATCTTTATTTGACAAGCAGTGGAAGGTGGCAGTGTTGGCATGCATTTTTCAGACACTATATGCATTGTCATGGGTTTGCCATCCCTGCTCCCCCCATAGTCTTTAATAAATGCCCCATGCAAACGCTTCAGATTACCTATGCAACAGTTTCCAAATGTTTTTTTTACAAACAGTTTAAGTTAAGGAAAAACAAAACTGTACACTGCAAAATTAAACTTCTGGGCTTTTGCAGCCAATTATAAACTTCTACACAGGCATTTGCAGATGCTTGAAAAAGCTTAGCAGTGACAGACTATCAAACACTTGACACACGGAGGGGGGTAAACATCGTAGAAAAATACTACCAATGTGAATTGGGCTATTATTACATTGGATTTTATTCCAAAATTATTTTTAAAAATTTGCATTTACCTGTCATTTTAACACTTTTCTATATTCTGAATTTCCACATATATTTACCATAAAATATACCTAGCAAAGTCTAATAAAAAAATGAAATTACACTAGTTTAATTTAGCTAAAATCAAACATTTTTAACACATTTTAGTGATGCATATAGGAAGAAAAAACTATTTGTGTAAATTGTTACTGTAACAATAATATAAGATTAATTTGGATTGAGAAAGGAGCAAATTAGCACAACAGCAACATTATACCAGGATTGTGATTCCTAATCATTTGTATGACATTGTGCTTACATAAGCATTGAAAGTTGCACAATAATTGCAAATGTCATTCTGATCATCCAACATCATTGTTGCGACCCAGGGATTAATTGTGGGGGAGATTTCATTTTAGGAGACTATATTTCCTATACTTTTTAGATTTTATTTTATACTATTTTTACATTTGTATCTATTTTCCATACAGTCTTGTGGAAACAGATCAGTGATCTATTGCTTACTTTACACAGCCTGTATTACAGTAGACCTCAAAAGCAATGATCAGTACAACAGCTCTGTCCTATCATTAATGAACTCCATATTATAAAATCCCCACATAAAGAGAGTCAACAGACCTGTCAGATACAGCACAGTCAGGGGATTTACATCAGTGGTGTAATATATGATATGTCAGAGCCTCCACTCTGCCCTCCATATTACATCAGTACCCCAAAAAATGTTTTCTGCAGAAACATGATATGGGAACCTAGCAGGAGACACCCTTGCCAGGTAAAACTGAAAAGGAAGTTTTGCAAACTGCATTCTGTTCTGCATACCGAAAACTGCAGTCATTTTTAGATCTATAAACCACAGAATAAAAGGGCATTGTGTCATACATGTGGGCACAGTAGAAGTGTGAGCATGTGAACAGAACCTGTAGGCATTACATTGGTATAGCTGCCTTTAATAAATTGAAATGCCTGCCCATGTTACAAGTTGTTGATATTGATAAATTAGTAAACAATAGTTGTAACAATGTATATTAAAATACACAAATATTCATAGTAAGGTCATTACAAAGGACAAGGTGCACTGTTTGTGTCTGGAGAAATAAATTTAATCTCCGGATATTTTCAGGAATTCTTCACAGTAAAGTCTAGGAAAATATGGACTAGCCTCTCTCAGTTTTAGCACATTCTATAGATTTTTTGAAAGAAAAGCTGGATGCTTTTCTAGAAGCACATGATCTACTGGAATTTAAAATAAAAACAACAGAGACTGTTGATTCAGGGAACATCTGATTGTCTAATGGGATCAGGAAGGATTTTCCCTTGTTTGAGCAAATTGAACCATGTTTATAAGGGTTTTTTTTTGCCTTCCTCTGGATCGAATATGTATAGAGGGTTTTATCTGGGATATGCTGGTTTGTTGTATGTTTATTTCCGTAGTGGTTGAGCTTGGTGGACTTTTTTAACCTAAAAAACTATGTAAGTATGTGGAGAGATATATTGAGATTTCACTGTAGACTGCATTGACAACACATTTTTTTACTGACTGCTTCTAATCCAAATCTAATCTGCAATGGATAAAGGACAGTGAATATGAAAGTTTGTGAACAAAAGTTTGGAACAAACTGCAGGAGCATAGAAAGTTTCTCTCTTTGTGATCTCCAGGGCAGAGTTCTGTGAACCATTGTGAGGTAGGTAGGTTTGCTAAGAAGGCAGTATAGGACAGCTAGGTTTTGTATGTTTCAGCATTGATTTGATTACTACTTGACAACGGAACTGCCAATGGTTTCACTTTCATGGATCAATGAGGAAGCAGCATTGGAATTTCACTGACCTTCAACACTGTCACCTAGGAGGCTATTTATAATGGAGACTGGATATTGTTATCTGCTCTCTGCAGAACACTGTAATATTTGCTTTGTGCCTGCATGCTGATGTTGTTGCTGTTTTATAAAATACAGGCTGGAGTATGGAGTCTGCCCTTCCATTTGAGTGTCCTCTTGTATAAATCAAAATAAAACTGTAAAGATATGGTGCCACATCGAATTTTACTATAGATTTTAAACAAACACAAACATTATGGCCTTTCAAAGCACTTCATATCAGATGTACATCCACATCATAACCTTTTATCATAAAAACAAACTTTATTAAAATCCTTAAAAAATGCACATGTACAACACTCATGTTTTATCCTAAAAATCAATATAAATCATAATAAACCAAGATTCCTATCATAATACTTTACCTTAATATAACCATAGTATTATAACCTGAATTTTATATCAAGGCAATTCATGACCAAGTAATTAATCAGCATTAAGTATTAAACATCCCTCAGCAAGTTCTTGGACCCCAGTGCTATCTGTCTGACATTCCATCATGAAGGAGGCATCTAGTACTTGGTTTATTATCGTCCTTAAGACATGAAGCATATGATATGGGTTTCACTATTATCATTTATATTATTTTGTTGAAATAATTTTTTTTTCAACTGAATTGTTCCAATTTTTGCCCGAAGAGTGGATACTCCCATCTGAAGTCCTAATCTGCCATTTGGAGACCCTGCTGCTAGCCACTATTTGCCTTGCTCTGGAATGAACTCTTTTCCTGCATAGGATTAATTTAAAATACATTTTCTGATATTTTGGGATCATTTCTGAAATCAACCCCTAGACCTAGGGTCACATTTCTTACCAAGTTTTCTGAACATATTCAAAACTATGAACAAAATATGATATTCTGGATGCTCATATTTCTTTCATGATATCCCTTCTCTCATGGGTACAAGGACCCTAATCTGTCTCCATCTCTTCTGAGGAAGCCATTTCGCCAAGTTGATTCAGGAATCAAGACTTATTTATGTTGTACTTTTTTCTTATCAGAGTATGTTTTGCAATAAGGTACTAAACTTGGTACTAAACTAAACCCTGTCTAGTATATTTTCTTCATAAACTTCATATAAATGAAGAAAAATGTATTAATTTTCGAAAAAATCCCTTGCTTTTTTCCTTTTTGAAATTTCCATTTTTACATATATTTTCACAATTGGATAAGTTGGTAGTTAAATCTGAATTTACTTGTCTCCTGTTTCCTGAGGAAGCCTATCCTGCGAAACACGTCGAAAGAATAATGAGACTAAAATGTACCCCTTGTACATTGTACATAAATGTTCGTTGATACATTTTTTTTTTAACAACTAAAAAAATTATGTTTTCATGATAAAAGGTTGTAATGTGGATGTACATGTGGTAGGATGTTTAGTTATGGCAGATGTATTGTATAGGAAGTTGAATTCTCTGTTGCCATGTGTTCTTTGAACAGTACAGTATAATGCATATGTAGGACTCCCCAGCTCCTCTATTTAGCTGAAGCCAGTAATGTGTCTCATATTACATGAAATTTGGTGGTAAAAGATTATATAGAAACTACAATATGGTAAATGAAATTCATTTTCTGTTTTTAAGCACAGCTGTGTTTATCTGACACATTTGCAAAACTATTGATTAACTTTCTGCTTAAAATATTTTAGAGCTGAACTCCTAGTATCAGTGCCTTGAATTCCCTTTACAGCAAACTTCAGACTTTAGTTTGTGTTATACCCAGAAGACAACCTAGGATCATCTGTCTACTAAACTTGCCTATTGGCACATGTCTATGCTATGCCTGACCTTTTTCCCTATTTCTGTGTTGTCTGTGAACCAGTTCCTTTGTGTAATAGAACACTACCAGAGCTGAAGTTAGGGGAGGCCACAGACATAAATTGTGTCAGGCTTTATTCTGACCCTTAGTTCCAATTTTAACAGCCAAAGAATTGACTGCTATTATTAACTTCAGTGTATGGTAAATGGTGTGAATAGGATAAAGTAAATATAATATAAAGAAGTATTACAGACAAGAAGCAGTGAACAGTTTAAGAGTGTTTAGTAATTTTAAAAAAAATTTATCCCTCAAATTAAATAAAATAATATTTGCAGAACCGTTGTTTAGTAAATTAGCATATTTAATACAATTTTATATAATTAATAATTAAATATTAAATATATATCCCAAACCATCCTGATATTAGACATAAGAACAACTATTAAATTGCCAAGGCATTACAGTATATTTATACAGTTTTAAATGTACTCTTACACTTGTCTTTGACTGTATTTGTGTTGCCTGTGTGCGTATTATATTTTATAAATGAATTTTACTATCTGTCCTCATTCTCTGTTAATTACATGCAACTGAGTGCAAAACTTAGCACAAACTATTGATGCATGAGTGACATTGGCATGCTTTGTTAACTCCATAAGTCAGTGCCAGCTCTGAAATTTGTCCATGGGGATTCCAGGCAAAAAAACTGTCCCAGCTTGCACAAAACTAAATTTTTCTGTTTTCTAAAATCTCCAAACTTCTGTGTGACCTAGTTTTGTGAATTTAGCTTTTTTTTAACTCCCATAGGACTTTATCTCTCCTATATTGCGATAAAACATTGTATTGTGGCATTAAATCTTCTGTCTTTTCATGTCCCTCATTTCACAGTTTGATGGATATGCACAAACCTAAAGTAAAGGTAGCACTAAAAAAGGAATATACCCCAGTGTAGTCCACTATTTGCATTCTAGCAAGGTCAATGACATCTATAGTTTACTGTAAAAAAAAAGGCCTTTATAGACCATCGATAATACTAGGAAACAATTTTGAACACATTTTTTGTTGACTTCAAATTTTAAGCTTATTTACACTAAAATAGGTATGCTGATTCTGAAAGTGCAGTTAGTTTTTTTCTATCACGTCAGTTTTTTTTTCTCTACCGCTTATAATAATGCGATTACTGAAGTGTGGATTTGTATAGGCTATTCATTTACAGGCAAGGTTACACGGGAGGTTGTGCGCTGCTCTACGTAGTGAATAAGCAAAATTTATTTTTCTACTTACACATGTATTTCCTGCTGTTTCTTGTCGTAAGCCCTGATTCATTTTGTTATATCTCTGCCAGTTTCACCATTCCCAGTCAAAGGGAGAACATCAGCACGTCGAGGGTTTACGGATGTGGACAAAGGGAACACGTGATAAGATGCCATTTTGGTAAACCAATGGTTTGGCGAGATCATTTCATTGACTGTTACTTTTGTATAGTGAAAACTTCAGGATATAACAAGAAAGATAAATGTAACAGAGTATCCTAGTCTAACATCAGCTATACGCCCAGTGGCTCATTCAGATGAAATCCCAGTGCCAGTTTTCGTTACACTACCCTCTCTTGAAGAACATGAATATGGTGATGAACTAGGTGACAACAATGATGAAGAGTTTAAAAACTGAAGAGCACTCTGTTCATAAGGGATTTGATCAGCATGAGTTGAGTGATTTGGGACTATCGAAGAAGGCTTCAGAACTCATAGCTTTAAGACTGTGTGAGTAAAAAAAAAGGAACTTTTGAACCAGAGAAATTTCATTTCTGCAGTAATTTAGAACTGACAGTGGCTTTGTGTGTTGCCATAACATACCTGGTTTAATGGAGGAATTGGGAATTCCAATCTATAACTCAACGGAATGGTGACTATTCATCGATAGCTTAAAGTGTGTCCTCCTTCACAATGGCAATATATATATAGTTCATTAAGGCTTTGCCAACTGAAGGAGACTGTTTCAAGTACCTAATTTTGGCATCTCCTAGCCTGTCATTTAAAAAAATAAAGGCTGGTGTGTTTGATGGTTCACAAATTTGGCAGCTCATCAAAGATAAACACTTCATCAGGACAATGTGAGAAGTCCAAAAGAATGCTTGGTTATCATTCAGAGCCATTGTCAAGGACGATTTGGAAACACACAAGCAAATAATTACACAGAAATTGTCCAGAAACTCTTGGAGAGCTACAAAATGCTTGGTTGCAATATGAGCATGAAGGTACATATTCTGCATAGCCATCTTTCAAACTTCCAGGAAAACCTTGGTGCAGTCAGTGATGAGCGAGGTAAATGATTCCACCAAGATTTGAAGGTCATGGAAGGATGGTATCAGGGTAGATGGGATGTACATATGATGGCTGACTATTGTTGGAGCACCTGGCAGGATTGTCCTGAGACTGAACACTCCAGGAAAAGCTATAAGCGTAAATTTTCACCTTAACGGCTTATCCTATTCATTTTCAAATGTTTTACTGTAAAACAATGTCATAAAGTAACAATAAATCCTTTGTGGGAACAAAAGAAATTTAAGTAAACAGTACATTCAAGTTATTATTTCATTATTTTTTCATTGTATGGAAAATTTGTATGTTTTTTGACAAAAAAGAAGGATACCCTGTATCATAAAAACTGGATGTGATAGCAAAAAACTGAGGTCATTTATGGATTCACCACCCAAAAATTAGTAAAAAACAAATGTAAGATCTAACTCAACATAAAATGTGTTCTCAGGTGTAATTGTTTCCTAATCCTTAGTGATCACTTTGGGTGACAGTTATAGGAAAAATCACTGTACAGAAGAACAAGCAGGATGAGCAAAAGGACCTTGTTGCATGGAATACACTAGACTCAGCAGTCAGTTGTTTAATGGTCCAGCACTGTGAATCACTAAACGATGTTGTGGAACTGTATTGACACCAAAATTATTTATAAAAAATAAAACCAAGCATTAATGTGTATTGTTAGTGTTTCAGGGTACAAAACAACCCTTTATTATTAAATAAGATGTCTTTCCAGATAAACCTAGAATTTTACCATGTGTGCTTTGGCTGACGTCTTTTGTGCTGTTCCCACACTTGTTATGATTTGTGGCATTATAATACTTTATCTCTCTCAGTAAAAAAGCTGCTTTCCACACTTCCCCCCCAATGTTCTGTGCTGTCAGAGCTGAGTAACCGCCACACCTCTTGGCACAAGTGTCCACACACAGACTAAGAAGTGTGTGTCAGGTCAGGTCTGCTACTTAGTGATGATGACTGAGGGCATTGGGTCTAGCTGCTGCACGTATTGGACTGCTCGGTTGTATTTTGAAACTCCACACAACTGCTGTACAGGTAGTCCCTGGGTTACTTGCGAGATAGGGACTGTAGGTTTGTTCTTTGTTTGAAAATATTTTTTTTATTGAGGAATACCAAGGAATGTACAATAATCTCAAACAGTATAAAACACTGCGTTATACATCAGACAATGCAAACAAAACAATAATAACAAAATGCAAATAGAATTAATGATGGAAAGAAAACCCGGGCATTTCCATTTTCGATTTAGTAAGAACATGGGAAATAAGGGTCTAGGAAAGGGAGTGGGTATAAGGAGGGAGGGGGGAGGGGGTTGGGATAAGGATTCTAAACAGTTCCCTTGAAATACTTATAGCCATTACATCAGAAAACACATGAAGAAGTAGTTTAATTCAAAGGTGTATGTGTCAGGTGAGCCTGAGATTGTTGTGGTAAGCTAGTACATTCTACAGATGTATGGAAATGAATTCAATGGTACCACGTCTGAGTAAATTTGTCAGCTCTATTGATATCAGTTGAATCATATCCTCCATGCGTTAAATGTCCGCTATCCTTTTCAGCCAATGTTCTAGGGTCAGTGGGGTATCACTCCTCCAGCAAGCTGGATTACGTGCCTTTGTTACGTTCAGTAGATGTCTCAGTAGGGAGCGTTTGTACGCCTTCTTTGACGAGTCAGAGACGTGAAGTAGGGCCATGGCTGGTTTGTCTCTAATATCTACTTCAGTAAGCTTGAGAGTGACATTTGCCACAGAGTCCCAGAAAGACTTAATTCTAGGGCATTCCCAGAAAATGTGTAGAAGTGTACCCTGCCCGCTCCGCATCTCCAACAAGTATCGTCTGTATGAGGGAAGAGCCTAGGAAGTTTAGAGGGCGTCCTATACCAGCGAGTAGCCAGTTTGTAATTAGTCTCCTGGTAGAGTTTGCAAATTAAGGCCTTATGACAGAAATGAAGCATCATCTCCCTCTGCTCCTCAGTAAAATGAATGTTTAGATCTGCTTCCCATTTGGCCACAAAATTAGGAGAAACGGGTATGTACTGCCAGGAGTGCCTGGTATGCATAAGACAATGTGCCTCTCAATGAGTGTTTGGCAGCACATAGGGTTTTCTAAAGGCAGTAGGAATGAATAAAGGTCCTAGGCTGTGGCAGGGACCCTAGTACGTAAGAGAGCTGTGGGTTGCGCCATAGGGACAAGGGAGGCAAATCCTTCTCTAATTGCAGAGTATGTAAAGGGATCCAGTCTCCATTCTAAAAAAAATGCATAGTTCTGTAAACACCACACTTACCCCATGAGCGGGAAATTGGGTCAGAGAGACCGGAAGGAAACTCCAGGTTCCCTAGGGTGGGAGACAGGGGAGAAGGATAGGTATCTACTTTTTGAGAAGCAAAAAATTTGGAGACCACATTTAGGGTTTCCCCGATCGGTGGTTGTTGAGTCACGGTAGCTTTAACAGTTTCTGGGGCCCATACCAGGGAATCAATTGGGGTAGGTGAACATACAATCCTACAACCGGACCCATAGCTTGGCATCACTATTTGTGCACCAGCCCAGCAACCTGGGCAGGTGTACAGCTTGATGGTGCCATCCCACCCTTAGCCTTAGGAAGCCTTAAATATTTAATTCCAATCCATGAAGAGAGCCCAATGTAGGTTTGTTCTTAAGTTTAATTTGTATGTAAGTCGGAACAGGTACATTATTTTATTAAATGCAATTAGGACAAATGTTTGTCTCAACATATTATTAAGGTGCGTACACACTTCCAATTTTTATCGTTCAAAATGAACGACGAACGATCGATTGGGAAAAAATCGTTCGTAAAAAAAGTAACCAACGACGCCGACGAACGAGGAAAGTCGTTGGAAACGAACGACCGGACCGGCGGATCGGATTGGACGACGATCGTTGACCATCGTTCGTGTGTACGATCGTTCGTTGATCGTCCATGGTCTGAGCATGCGTAATGAACGAACGTTCGTTCACTTCCTGTCGTGCACATAGTTCCTCTATCGCTCAAACGATCGTATCTATTGTGTGTACAATATCTACGAACGATCGTGTCGTTATCTGTCTGTGCAGGATCGGTGCTATACGATCGTTCGTAGATATCGTGCAGGATCGTTCGTCGTTCGTTTTCCAACGATAATAATTGGAAGTGTGTACGTAGCTTTAGGCAGTGTGTTGTCAGTTACTGTATAAAATCCCCACTAATCACAAACTAAGCAATAAAAACAAAAAAAGAAACTTTTTTGGAGTCTATTCATTAACTTCTGCAGCAAGCTGTGCTTGGATATGCAAAAAAAAGAACTGCAGAGTGTGTCTTGATCAATAAAGAGTTACAAGAGGTTGCAGAACAGCAAAAGACTTCTTCTGAAAGTCATGCAAACATCTGCAAATATCTAGGTGTCATCCATTTGTCAGATGTCCTTATCTCGGGGACTAACTGTAACAGGAAACTGGAGATTAGAGCAATAAAAATGGAGGTTGCTAGTAAAAGACTTATCAGTCTGCTTACCTATTTTTTTGTAATAAACCTCTAAATGGACATTTGATAACATCCTTTTTATTGGGTCTAATTTATGAACGGAATGCGCGTATGCTCGTTGTGGTGTATTACCGCAAGCTGGGGCCGAGTGCTAGTGCACTCGCCTGCCAGCTTCCAGCATTGATAAATGAGCAGTGGGGTTGAGAATTCACCAATGAAGGCGAAAAATTTTCAGCTGCAGGATTCAGGAGGATCTTTTAAGCTCTGTCAATGGTGATGTCATAGCAATCAATTAGCGCACACCTGCTCCCTGTTCTGTGCGCATCTACAGTCCATTACAGGTCAATTTAAATCTTTAGTGCTTTATCTTTTTTTTGCAAGTGTTACTTTTTTATGTTACATTATACTAAATTATTTACAAATAATTTATACTATACTTATTTACAAAATGGTTTCATTTATACATTGATTTGTTGCAGTTGTTGTTTTGACACTTTTTTGTTTAGTTGCAACACTGCAAACTAATTTATATCATGCTGTTTATATAATAACTAGCACTTTATAATATGTCATCACACAATAGTATGAATGTAAAAAAAAATGTCATCAAGGATTTTAGATCTGATTCAAATTTCATTCTAGTTTGGCTTTAGAGAAATCAAATATTTGAAAAAAAACATTGTTGCCAAAGATGTTATAATACATGTATCAAGGAACATTTAGTGATTTCACTTGTGCGTGTATGTCAAAATACATTTAAATGTATATAAATACATAGGCATTTTCATTAGTACTATTTTAACTGGACTGGTTTGTGGGAAGGGGGGGATTAATCAAGTAAGTTTGCTTGGATGGTATGCATTGATGTGACTTTTTGTAATCTTCATTATTGTTAGCTTCAACTGTTGATGCAATGTTGTTGTGCCTGCTTTCTAATTATGGTTTCTTTTGTTTAGCAATCCCTCAGAAATGTTTTGTCATTTTAACCACAAATAATTAGTACAAATGTATGCATGGTTTCCACTACAAACTGACACTTGACCCCTCTCATTGCCTTTGTCCCATTCTCAAAGTCAGATTGTCATTTGAATGTATTATGTACATATTCCTTTTTTGAATACATTGGCATTTTTTATTTTCTTTTATTTGTTTTTTCAATAGTCTGACATTTGCTGCCACTATTTTACACAACTCCTCTGTTCATTTGTAGTAGTGTTATAGGTTTGTTCTCATTGTGCTGTGCTGCCTTATCTTGGCCCTATTGTATACAAGCACACTTCTTGGCCAAACAGGTTGTCAATTAGCTGTCCAGCTGCGTTGCATACTCATTCTAACACACCTGATGGTGATGGAAGGAGGTCAAGGTTGCCAAGCACAACATCAAACCACATTGATTGACAAGCTCACAAGCAGGGTCAAGCACTCAACTTAATTTTGCTCATTAAATACTGGATTGTATGCATTATTAAGTGTTTACACAATTCAAATAGTAGTAGTATATCAAACTTCCAGGGACAAATACACTTTGTTGCAAACATATTTTCTTGCTTTTACAATTTTCAGGGTATTTCTGCAGGTTTAAATGCCATTTTAGACTTTGGCCCACTATATACTTGCTTATTTACTTCAGCTTGGTAGTGGAAGCACATAAAGGTAGATTCCTCCTTTAACCAGAGGCAATCTCATCCATGAATGTTGTTATGAGCCAAGCTCATGAAATCAGAAATCATAGGAACAAATAGGCAATCGTTTCCATTTGAAGCATGTTAAACAATATGCCCCAAAAAAAACCCTCTTTGCCTATTTCTTCCTATAATTTCTCTTTTATATGTATATGTACACACATATGTACACACACATAAATGCATACATACATATATGCATGTATGTACATACATGAGTGCACATGAAGCAAAACAAACAATATCCACCTAAAAAGAAAACCTTACCCGTATGAGGAAAGTTGCCAGTGCGTTTTTCAAATGATAGAACACAGTTCACGTGCACTTAGCGGGCCTGCATTGGCTCACAAGAATTCATAGAAAGGAACTGCATAAAAACAGTCACAATTGACTTGGTAAATTGGTGGGTCTTGGTAACTTGGTAGGTCTGTTGGATCAACCAAGGTTAAAAGATCCTGGGAGATTGTAAAGGAGATCACATAAAAATAAAACAAAAAATGACAACTACAACATTTTTCAAACAATTTTATTCAAAATAAACCTATTTGCCAAAAGGTCACATTAAAATATAGAGATCACACAGACACCACTAAATTTACATGACAAAAGTAAAAAAAAAAACATAAACACCAAACATGCAAACCCACACTTCCAGATAAAGCCAAAATAGTTTAAAAATGTCCCAAGAAATATTGCATTCAAAAAATCTTTACCATACCAATATGCAATGTAAACCCAAGGGTGGAAAACTGGATTATCAAATATTTTTGCAGAACAAACATTTAAAGGTAGTAATAAAGACATATTATTGCAATGGACCAACATGGCTGCAAACACAATAACTTAGCATTAACATCGACTTCTTAATTGCAAAATGGATAGTGAAATATTCAAGGTTTAAAAAACAAAAGCAGCTATTGCACTAAATGGTAAGCAAAGTAGGAAATGTAGCAACATAGGATAACACACCAAAACAACTTCCTCCCCCAAGACAAAAAAAAAGGAAAAAGCAAGTCAGACAACACCCTTATATATGCTCATCTTTATGCGCACAGCTGCTACAAATTTGCCTGTAATTGGGACGTGCGCAGTCCGTGAAATTTGGCTGTTTGTTTTTTTACAGTTAGACATTCCTTAATCCTTTATTAATATGATCCTTTACATTTGTACACCAATGAACAGCTATCTAATAAAAAATAGGTTAAAACAAAGTAGAGGAGGAGGCTTTAATGTTAAAGTAATTTATTAAATGTGTGTGTTGAGTGTAACTTTTAAACTTTTTTAATATTATTTTTTATAATATAATATTTTATTTTATTATTCATATATCTATATATATATATATAGCTAATATATATGTTTTAAACATTTGAACACATCAAACATTTTTATTTAGGGCTAAGTGGAAGATGTGTGCCATTTGAAATATTTTTTTTTAGTGAAAGGTTGACTTCATGCAAGCTCGCTAGTGTCAAGCTGCCAGAGATGCGCGCCTCGAAGCGTACAATCATTTCAGTTGATAAACGCTGGGAGAATATGCCAGCATATTCTCGACGGCTGAAAATTGGTTTGTAAATAGGTTTGAGGGGTCCGATTTGGGATCGTGAATATGCGCGCTTGAGCGAGCTTCCGATTTGACTTGATGAATCAGACCCATTGTCTCTGTTCATCTCTCCCTTTATCCTCTACATTGTCTCTGTTTATCTCTCCCTGTTTCCTCTACATTGTCTCTGTCCTCATCTCTCTCTGTATCCTCCACATTGTCTGTGACCATCTCTCCCTGTATCCGCCACATTGTCTCTGTCCATGTCTGTCTGTATCCTCTACATTGTTTCTGTCCATCTCTCTCTTTATCCTCTACATTGTCTCTGTTCAACTTAATAATATGCCACCTTCCACTTCCATATAAAATATAATATAATTATTGAATTATGAGAATGCATTTTAAAACATTAACAGATAGCAACAGATTAATTCCTTTACCTCCAGGTAACAGAATGTTTCATGATCAATACTTTTCAGACATGTATAAAAATAGCATTCCTGTCATGCAATTAAATCCCTGTCTTGTTACCGAGGCTCTTATCAGTCTCTTACATCCTGAAGGTTTTGTGGTATTCGATGAACAGAGGATGCCACTAGCAACAATGACGTACATCTCAAGCATTATTTTAGGAAATCCATTCTCTGTTCTCTGAAATAGGGAAGAAGCAGTTCTTTTTATGATTCACAGAGCTTGAGCGATCTGGAAAAAAACATACACAACATAAGCACACACATGGCACCTAATCCCAGCATGCTGGCTGTTCAGAACAGCACAATGTCAATTAACATTGCTTAATTAAAGTTGATATTATTATTTCCTGTACTGTATGTTAATTATATCCATGGTTACATTGCCAAACCCTTCTATAGAACTAAGAAAAAAGTCAGTGTTCATGTTTCTTGTTTTTCTTTGCCAACATCGATTTATAATACTATATATTTACTGATGGATGTCTTGGAAAAAATCATTATAAATCCCCTTGGCTATTTATGCCTCTAACTTATAGGTGATCTAAACCATTCCAGAACAATGGCCAACAGTGCAGCATACTAATTAATGTTTTAGTAATCAGATCAATCTCATATATTCTAATTAGAAGTGACTGCACTAGTACTCCTTCCATCACTGGGGATACTAAGGAACCACAGTTTTCACATTGTTCACTATAGCTAGAAAAGTAACTGAATAACATTTTCCTGTTAATGACCAGAAGTGATCATAGTCCCAAAAGTAACTATATTTGGGCCCTTGTTCAACTACTCACCAAGTCAACTTATTACCAATATTTAAATAGATAGATAGATAGTTGCAATGCCCTGAATGTTCCCATGTCCTCTGAATAGGCCTGATTTATCAAAGCTCTCCAGAACTGGAGAAGATAGACTATCTTGGGTGAGCCTGGGTAATCCAGCAAACCTTGTTCATATCTGGTCCAGGATTGAAAACATTTGCCAAATATTAGCAAAGGATTTTAGGAAATCCATTCCAGGTTTGATCGATCACCCAATATAGTTTATCTTTTCCAGTCTTGGAGAGCTTTAATAAATCAAGTCCAATGTTTTAATCTAAACAGTGTAAATATATAAAGAGAGAAGCACTATATTTTTCAAAAGAGATAAGAATCCACTAACAATACATTAACTATGCACATTATAAGTTTATGGAGCCAGAAAGTACCTGAATTTGTCTTCTAAATGATCTTTGTGTTTATACACTGCAACCTTAGAGCAACCTTTTTTTTTTTAAATGTAGATATGTTGATATAAAATGATGAGCTGAACAGTTCAGTTTAGCTTTCTAGAATTCGTTCTGCTTTTTGGGATATAGTAATAATAGTACTTGTCCTCAAGGGTGAGGTAGAAGTCTGATGGAGCACGTAAGAGGTAAAGGCAAGTATTATAGCTTATTCCTCAGCCCTTTATTAACAAGCATTTATATAGTGAACACAGGTCCCTGTTTTTAGTCTTGCGCATGGTAAAAATAAGACTTTGTGTACTCGGTTTTCAAGGTTTCTCACCACGTGTATTTTGATAGACTAATATAACTCATTTTGAGATAGGAATTCAGGGGTAGAAAGTTCATAGATAACTCTTTATAGAACATCTGCTGCTTCTAAATAAAAAATCCTAGATGACGTGGATCCAGTCTTAAAGAATTTGCTCTTGACATTTCACTCTAGAACCTTTGTAGGTAAAAAAAAGTTAAGGTCATGAGATATGCCATAAAATTATCTCCTAACTTCAGAAGAAATCTTTTTGGTCAGAAGGAGCCAACTAAATTAAATGAAAATTAAGAAAATTACAAAGATTATTTTGATTGCCTATTACAGTGTGAAATAAATTTAGATGATTTTAATTCTTGAGGAATGACTAGGGTCAACTAGGTTATGATAAGTGGTGCTCTATTCAAGGCATTTTGACAAAGAAAATCCTTCATTTCACCTGATTTGCCTGTATTTCAAATGCATTATATTAGGACATGCTGCATCCAAAGAAACACAATATAACACAAAGTCGCTCTAACGCATATTGAAATCTTAAGGTGAACTGCTCAATGAGAGTCAAGGGGTTTTTGCTCTTCGCATTTGAGGTGGCTTCCAAATGCAAGACAAATGCAGCAAACAACCCTCATTACACTGGCCTTACGCTGTAGGCTTATTGTGTGTGAACCCATACAAAGGGCACAAATGGCTTTTGAGCCTGTGTTAGTAAGCTTTAAGTGTTTTTCATGCTGGTACAAGGCCCAAAGAGGATGAAACACACCTGTTAAGAAAAATTAAATTATTTCAGAAGCTTCTCAATCTAATGCCACAGACACAATTGACTATGTTTAAACACAATGGCACATTGGTCCTGATTTTTTAAAGCTCTCCAAAGCTGGGTGATCCAGCAAGTGTATCCTCTTCAACCTTGGAGAGCTTTAAGCCTTACACCCCTATTTAAATATTATAACCAAATAGTTTCTAGTTATAATCAGTGTTAAAAAAAAACCTTTCTGTTACTTGATTAGAATATGTTTCTTTTCTATAAAGAGCATTGCAAGGTGTTTTCTGTAACTATAGTAATTTAAATGCTGTACTTAGTATGAAAACATTTTGTAGACAATGTTTCTATACTCAGTAGTTTAGTCTTTATGCACAAAATTATTCAGAATAGATTTAGAAATATGCAAGACTAAAATAGCATTCTAACAGATGGTATATGTGGTATTTAGATATCATGGCAACTGGAAATTCGTATATTCCTTCCTTACCTACCTTAAAGTAAACCTGTCATGAGAGATATGTGTGTGAGCTGCTATTGCTGACCTAATTTTGATAATATTAATGGATGAACCTCTGACATTTTTTTGGTCACCTTTCCTAGTTGATGGGGACAGTTAAGGATCAGTGAGATTTGGATCAGTGAAAACAGAGGCAGCATAGCTGTGAAACTTGTATTTTTGCAAGAAGGGATCAACAATGACATCCTCAAACCTATTTCAATGAAAGGTTTCCCTTGTATTAAATTTTTTTTTCTAGGGTAATTCTTGCTCTTTAAGTGTTTACTGACCAGTACCCAAAATATAGAATGTGATGTGAAATCCAAAACTTTATATTTGTTATTGTTGTTATTTTATAACCTTTCTAAGTTCATTACACATATCCAAAACACTTTATGATGATATATATTGTGTATATGATGCACTTCATGTATACAGCTGCCAGCAATAGACTCAGCAGTAGAAACTGTTGATGACAATTTAATATGTTTCCTGATTAGTTGTTATAGATTATTTCCTTTTGGATGTTATCGGTTTTGTTTCCAATAATGACCTTTATATTACATTAAATAAAACAAGTTGTTTAATAATAATTCTCTTTTCCTTTCAGCATTACTGAACTTTCCTGCATATTTAATTTCACATCAGCTTGGTGACAATGAAGTACTGACAAAAAAGGTATGATGTGCTTTATTTTGTATAATATATATTATATGTATTCCAAATTATAATTTCTTATTCTGCTTTACCTAAAGCAAATCTAAAGTGAAAAAAACAAAACACACTTACCTTTAATCCCGCAAATCCATCGATGGCGCTGGACCTTCCCTCAATTCTGTCCTGTGTCATCCTAGAATTGCCGGGGAAGTGCCGGGTACCGCCATCTTCTTTTATTCTATTCCGGTCTACTTCCTACGTCACCCGATCTCACACTGCACAGGTGCAATATCAGGTGATGTAGCCCACTGCAAAGTGGAAAAAAGGGACAATCTCTCTGCACATGTTTGAGATCAGCATCCATTTCCCCTTAGTAACAAAAAAAGGCCCCTTCTGTGCATGCCTGAGGGTGTTGCAATTAATTACTTTTTATTTTACTTTTTTACTTTAATGGTTGTCTACCCTTTTATGTAAAATGTTGAGTTTCGGTATGCTTTAAATGCATTCTGAATTTCAGTGTGCTTTATGGTGTTTTAAAGTGTTTCTTTAACTTTACCAGCAAAAAGTAGTCCTTTTTGAAGTAGTTTTGCCTTACACCTGTAAACAATATAGAAGATAAGTTTAGTTTTTATGCAAATATGCATGCAAAAATACAAAAAAAACGCTTTTTCTGTTAAAGAATGCTTATTATTCCATATTTAGTTTTTTTTAACATAATATCAAAATTATCATTATAAAATTAGAAAAATAAAACATGAAAATAAATAATTTAAGGGAATAATAGGAAGAAAAGGGTTATTAGGGCTTAGGTATACTAAGGGTTTAAACAGAAAATATTTAAAACTTTTTTTATTTGTTTTTCAGGTTGATTTAACAAGATTATGGGAACTATTTATAAATGAATCACCTGTTAATTTCTCTGAAATTTGCTGAGAAGCGTTCAAATCTCTTGTTTCAGTTCCTTCTGAAACAATGACTCCTAGTTCTGACATCTAGTGGGCACTTGTTAAAGAGCACAGCTCCCACAATATGAAAAGCTATATGTATAAACAAAAATTATTAGCACATTTAGAGCAAATTGACAAGGGAATACTTTATAAGTACCCCCATGTGTAAAATGTTTAATACAAATCCTCACTGACTTCCTTAGCTGAATGCACTATAGAGAAATCCATATTCAATGTTCACAACAGAGACATTGAAATCACAGCTCCACTCCCGTTATTTTCTTTGGCAGCAGGGACTAGGCAGCATTTTAGTCTTCTAACATAGGAAACTGGAAGAGCTGTAAACTGTAAGAAGCCAGTTAAACATGAACTTCAGAGTCTCTGTTCCAATTTGAGGATGAATTACTGCATAGTACCTGGAGCTACAGAGGTCAATGCTTATCTAAAGCTATTTTACTGATTGTGAAGAGTATGCAAACACCTAAATACTCATTGTCTGGGCACACATGCACCTAAATATTTAATGCATAAGACATTCAATAGTGAAACAACACGCTCCAGCAGAACAACGCTCACGGTCTGTTTGAGAAATACTCAATAGCTTGTAAAAAGGCTTACTACTAGTCATGCGCAAATATAAAAAACCATGGGAACTAGTGGTGACACCTGAGAATGTTGAAAATGTACAATGAGCTGTTTGTGAACAAATGTAGGAAGGTTTTACAGCGGAAGATACATATTATGTCTTTTAGCAATAATAGAAGATGTTGAATTTCTTGGTGCAGTTTCTTGGGCTATGCACACATGTCAGATGATTGTCGTCTGATTATCGCTTCAGGGTTAGTATTGGACAAGGATCTGACATGTGTACAGCGGCTATCCTACGTCTTCATTGATCTGTCTTGGCAGAACCATGAGCAATAAATGACTGTAATGAAAGTGAAGGGGAAAGAATGCAGCGGGGTACCAGTTGCTTGTTCTCCCCCCTCTCTATAAAGCTGAACGGCGCTGTATGTACAGTGCTTGTTCATGCATCTTTCAGTCTTTTGTAGAAAAAATGTGTGTACATAGCCTAATTTTCTATTTCTAGGACTATTCCTGAGCATCAAGGACAATTGTCAAGTATACCTTGTCTAATGAGATAAATAAAAATGTTCTACTTTGATGAATTGTAAAGTTTTTTAATATTTTTCTCTCTGAAGACTTACATTTAATAGACAATTGCACAGTTATACTTTCTAATTTTATGTAATCATTTGCATTGATTTGATTTTATTAAATGCACCTGAATGCGCAAACTCCAAATTAAGCGTTCACATTCCAGCACCTTTCAAAGTCATTGTGACCTATCAAACCATGTACATGTAATTAATAGGAGTACGGCTGAGGCTGTAATGGAATTATTAAGCCAAGGAATCTAGGTCACTTTTTGTGTAATTGGAAGGCATTTTTAAATCCTATAATTTGTAAAAAAAAATACATTTTCTGGAGAATTAAAAACATTGAAAGTTTTCATGGCCCGTGACATAAATGATTTACTGTCAAACAATGCTTTTATATCCCTTTTAATGGCAGGTCTGCAGTAGACTATGGCAAAATCTTTTACTGTACAACATACATTTCTTATAAAAAGTAATACACAATGTATTTAAATAAGATGAAATTATTAGCATTTCTATTCTTCTTGCAGTACTTACACCTACTCAGAACCTCTTGCTTCTGTAAAACAGCTATATTTGGCCATAAGAATTTTCACCTGCTGGTGAAACTAGCTCATAGGGTTCACAGACAAAGCAGGCAGAAAGTTCACTTTGCATTTTAAAGGCAACTATTTACCAGCCAAGGTAGTCAAATGGGTCATATAAGCACTGTACCAGCATGTTGGAACATTTTGTTCTCTTTTAGTTAAAAAATATAAATGTATCAACCAATACAGTGCATGGTTCGAACTTTAAATACCCTTTAAAATAGGACTGTTTAGGAGAGATATGAGATAAAAAGCAATAGCTTCTGGGAATGATTTACACAGATTAATTAGTTTGACATTCTATTTGTTTATTTGTTTAAATATCATTTGTTGTGGTGTACATTTATATTTAAATATCATTTTTAGTAGTAAAAGGGCATTTCTTAGGATTTTTTCAATGCATATTATGAAGGTATAAAGGCTAACTCCGGCCAATATTTTTCTTCTTTAGTATTGCAAAGATCACATAAAGCTTTATATTTGATTTATGCCTGTGGCCTAAAAAGATAATACAGTGGGCCTAATTTATTAAAGCTTTTACAAGACTATCATGGGAAAACCTGATAACTTAATAAAAATTTGCTATTATTTGACAAATGTTTTTTAATCCTGGACAGGTTCATTCCAAGTTTCCTGGATCACCCAGCAAATTCAGTCCAAACTGTTTTTAAGTGGATAAGGGTAACAACCAATGTAGATAGCAAACCAATAAGGACTTATCCTGTAAAGATTTCTTGTAATTTGTTGTTACATATTTAGGACAGGAAGTGAAGGAAAATTTTTCTAAAATTAAAAATAAATGCATTGGCTATACATACACTTTACTATTTGTGCTAAATCTGATAGAGATTTATAAAAAAATTTCCTATAGGATTATGCTTGCATAATTAGGCAACAAGAACCTAAATATCTAGTCTAGTAATTGCATGCCTAAACAATATAGTCACTGCAAAGTGGTCAATGGCCAAAGACATTCTAGCTTTGCTGTGCTGTATCTGGTTTCAGAGTCACAGACCCAGAATAAGCATGCAGCAAATATAGACAGAACTATTGATCTGCATACTTATTCTAGATCAATTAAAGCAATAAAAGAAAGAGCATAACTTTCATGTTGTAATGGCAGCCTTTACATATTTTACATAACTGTGATATAAACTTTGTACAGCGCTGCGTAAAATGTCAGCGCTATATAAATACTGTGTACTTATAACTGGATTCTCTACATTGTAAGTCTCCACATTGATTGTAATTTGATGTCTGAGAACTAGATTTTTATAGCGACTGTTTGCTTGCTCTAATTTACAAATTGTACATAGGGAATGAAGTTTATGCCTAGTTTTGTGGAAAATAAATGGAATGTTATATCATCTCACTTTCTGTATTGTGATGTAGTAAAAGATTTCTCGATCAATCAATCACCACAATAATTATCTAGAATAATGTATTTGATAAAACGTGATTTGTTAAATTCCGAATAACAGCCAATTAGAAACCATTTTTTATTGTTGTGATGAACTGATTAGCTGCAGGGTTTACTCACTTTGCACTTACATCTGACTTTTCCAGTAACCGTAATACTGTTTAAGGATAACATGACTTTGTAGAGGGGAGGCTTTGCCATATGTACCATCTTCTACAACTCTGATGTGAACATTCCTTATCATGTTTAAATGCTTTCAGTTGGGGCGTTCTATATTGATGGTAAAGTTCTAAAAATTACTCATATACTTGAGCTATTTTCAGATTTGGATGTAAGCTTACTCCAACTGTATGATAAAAGATCGGATTCTGTAGCAATTAGGACGAAGCACAACATTGCTGCTGACATGTTTTGATGTACAATTTTGAAGATGTCTTATGAAACTGTAAACTCTATGCTTCACTGACCTCCCTGTATAAACATCTTACATAAAATGTCAGTGAACTCATCTGCCTTTCTTTTTTATGAACTTATTTTTAAGTCCCTGTTTTTCTCCCTCTCTACATTATAATGCTTAAAGAATGTGTTTTTAAGTATTCACATGATTCCAAAACCAAAGCTCCTTCTTCTCATCTTTATGCTGTTGTTTACTGAGATTCCTGTATGTGTAACAACATTTTTAGGCAAATCTAAAAAAAAAAAGTGAAATGTTGCTGCCTAGAAACTATTAAAATGTGATGGCTGCGTTACTTTTTTCAGGCATTTTTGTTTCTAGTGGCCCCGCTGGTAGCACCCTCCCTGTCCTAGGGTGACCTGACTGATTGAGTTTTATTGGTGAAGGAGAAGCTTTGTAGGCCTATAATTCTTAGGCATAACTCCCCGAAATATGTCCAATATTTTATAAATTTAATAATAAACTTTAAATAAAAAAAACAAAAATCTTTAAAAAAAAATAGTGAAACATGTAATATAACTGTACAGCATGTATAATATAAATAATATTATTATATATATATAATAAATAAAGATTTCTTTGTATTGGACTCAATACAGCTGTTTTGTATTGCATCCAATACAAAATTATTTGAATTTTCCGCCGCTCCTCCCGCCCACACCAACGCATGCACTGATGTCACCGGGAAACCCCGGAGAACGTCTCTGCGGTCTCTGGCTGAGGATCGAAGAAAGAAGACGTGTCCTGAGGGCCTGCAGGGACCAGAGGACGCCGGGGGATACCAACGGAACAAGGTGAGTGTTTTTTAATGTTTTTAGCAACCCCGAGTATGACTCGGGATTACTGCTTTTTGCAGGTAAAATTCACCACGAGTCCCACTCAAGAATACCGCTAGGGGGGTTAAAAGAGAAATAGACTGCAGAGATCGAGACATAATCCTGCCCCTGTACAAAGCATTGGTCAGACCAGATCTGGAATATGCTGGCCAGCTTTGGGCACCAGTTCACAAAAAGGATATTGTGGAACTGTAGAGGGTGCAGAGAAGGGCAGCTAAGCTAATAAAAGGAATGGAGGAGCTCAGCTATGAGGAGAGATTAGCTAAACTAAACCTTTTCACTCTTAAGAAGAGACATTTAAGGGGGCATTTGATACCCCTGTATAAATATATAAATGATTCATATAGAGAACTCCCTTCCTAACTATTCACTTTAGGATCGTTACAAAGGACAAGAGGAAACTCTTTGCATCTGGAGGAAAAGAAGTTTAATCTCTGGATAAGGAAAGGATTCCTCACTGTAAGGTCTGTGAAAATGTGGAATAGGCTCCCTCAGGAAGTAGTTTCAGTACTGTAGATTGCTTTAGGAAAAAGCTGGACACTTTTCTAGAAGCACAGAATATAACTGGGTAATAAAGCTTTGAAGTAAAGATAACAACGACTGTTGATCCAGGGAACATCCAATTGCCTAATGGAATCAGGAAGGATTTTTTTTCCCTTTTGGAGCAAATTGTACCAGGGTTTTTTTTGCCTTCCTCTGGACCAACTATGTCTATATGGTTTTATATCTGGGATATGTTTATTTCCTTAGTGGTTGAACTTGATGGACTTGGATGTCTTTTTTCAACCTGACTTACTATGTAACTATATGCAACAAATATGATGATGACATCATAATAGTAATGATGACACAGTCACTAAGAAGAGATTATATAGTACATGAGCACAGTCATTTGAAATTACCTACCTAAAAAGGAAACTACAGAGGGGAAGAAATAGGAATATTGTATAGATTAGGACAATGGGAGGGATTTAGTAGGTCAGAAATACTAAAAAGGGTGACACTGTTTAGTCCACAAAAAGGCTGCATGTTGTCAGTTCACTGCAAGAATCTAAGA
The DNA here is from genome assembly GCF_032062135.1 of Pyxicephalus adspersus. Lineage (NCBI taxonomy): Eukaryota > Metazoa > Chordata > Amphibia > Anura > Pyxicephalidae > Pyxicephalus > Pyxicephalus adspersus. The sequence continues at coordinate 46,719,749 of NC_092862.1, read as the reverse complement.
TCTGAGTGCATTACTAGCACAGGGATTTCTCTGTAATTGACAGGTCTTGACAAGTAATAAGCATGGAGAAATGTGTATGTATTTTAGATATAGAAGACATTTTAATAGGAAAGGCTAGTTATTTTGGTAAAATGTGATTGAAGAAGTGGATATAATGGTTAAAATTACTATTTCTAACAACCTCCCCTTTCACATATATCCTATTACTAGGCACCCACTTCATATTTTTTAAATTATCTCCATTTCTCTTTGCTAATATTCCTTCTAAGGATTGTTGGACCCGGCAGCAATAATTATCACAATTAGGCAAACATATACTGTAGATGTTACCCCTGCCATCAAAGATCAAGATCATCACTTTGTTCTTTGTCTTTTGCATATCTTACTAATACTATATTTAAAAAAACAATTGCTTGATTGTAACATGTCATACCCTAACCAATAGATCTGCAATGCAAAAATATAGTAAGCAGGTTTTATGTGTATACACGGAGAAAATGGTGTTGTTTCTGAATACCTGTTGTCTTTTAACAAATAAACGTTTAAATAAAGTCTTACAATTAAAATTTAATTCAACATAATTGTGAATGTGGAGCTAACCTTACAAGGGGAAGTCAGTTTGTACCAGATGGTTCTTCCTAAAGGACAAAGTGACATCAGAAACTCACAGAGGCTCACATGTCTTCAATTCCAAGGGGTTAAATGTAATTACAACCCTGGTGAATGCAGCAGAGCGTCATTAGAGTACAGATGACTTCCAAGATGTATGTAACTGGCTCAATTACAGCTGACATTCCTTTTTCTAATGTAGCCCCGTGGGATAATTTCCCCATACTATAGTAAACCTGTTCCTCAAAGTTTCAGTCCAGAATCTAAGCACCAGCCCAATCTTGTCCTTAGGTTTCTAATCCAGCTCTGGAAAGGCAAACCCTATAAGTACTACATATTTGGATCCTTCCCTAGTGGGTTTAAGCTTCAGGCCTTGGCGTAGACAGGCTCCAGAGTCCTTTAGGGCTCCTTGCCCTGTGCTCTTACTATTTCAGTTTCCCATGGCAGGGGTGCCAATTGATTTAGTTATCTGACTATTTAACTTCTCACTGCTATCCCTCTAGGGTGGTGAAATATGCCATATGCCCAAAAGTGATGCACCAGGGCAGTGATTAGTTGTCATTTTAGCATGAACTGGTACCTCCGCTGCAACAATAAATAGCCAACTATTATTCTTCATGGAGAACCAAGTTCTAGAAATGTGCAGAATACATAAAAATGAACCTTTAAAACCTTCAAGTGAATTTACTACACTAAATCAACGCTACATTATTAAGTTATAAATCACTGTAGAGAAGCAGATCTTGATTAGAAATAAAATGAACAAACAGCGAGTGAGATGTTACTAGTAAACATCCAGACTATTTAGAATAAATTTCACATGCAGAGTTTCTGATTTTTCTCCTATTTCTGGTTTTATTGTCTTGCTTGGTTACTTTTAAATCAGTTTCTTGGGATACTGAGACACAGGAACACCTCCCAAAGGGCTTGTTATATGTAGTGTACTTGTCCTAAAGCCCCGAGCAAATACATGGGGAGTCTGACTCCATTACATTTATTAAAACTACCATGCTCCATGTTCAGATCATATCATACATCTTCTACCTAATCACAAAAAAGTGTATTGTGTAAAGAAAGCTGTTCTAGCCAGAACAGGTGACTGTCTTAAGTATTTTTGTTCAATTACTCAAATAATCAATCAACAGCTTTTGAGGGAAATAGGTAATCAGACAAATGAGAAAACCTGTATTGATCATTATTGTTTCATTTCAGTATTAAACTGACAGCATATTTTTTGCATCCTTTTCATCCGATCCACTCTCTATGTTTCACTCATTTAATGTTTGTATAGTAGCCAGCTGAGAGCTTGATTTTTTTGTCAAACATGAGCACCTTTAGCTTACTCACTTTGCCCTGAGAAAGCAGTGAGTTGGTTTAAAACAATAATCACGAAAATACAGTAAAGCACTGTTTTGTGAACCCTAAAAAATATCCTATTGTTACCCAGATTCCATGTTATAGGGACTAACAATGTATTTTACAGGGAACCTAACATCATTTATTCAGAAAATTACTTTATAAAGAAGTGTGGAAAGCCCTCACATACAACAATGCAATATTTTTCCTGGTGGGGTTTTAAACTTATCCCACTGCATTGCCTGCATTTTTCTGTACATTTTACTTTCCACTTACCTGTGGAAAGCCCAAAAAAAATCAAAAATCTTCTGGTGTCTCCCCTTTCTCTCCTCCACTGACCCCTTCCCTGTGCTTATGTAAAAACATCCCCAGTGAAGTTTCAGTAACATTGGTTACTAGGACAAATGGACATGGTAAATCTTTCCAATGAGGACAAAAAAGAAACTTGTTTTTATATACTCTGAATATACAATTGTAATGCTAAGCAGAAACAAAATGTATTAAAAATTAATTGAAATGCAGATGAGGGCAGTGCTTGACTTGGTTCTCTTGGAAATTCTTTCTTAGTGGAACATGACTATTTGCTTCCCCTCTATTTCCTGATCTATAATCAGATTCTTCTTCCTATCTCCATGGTCTACAATCAACATCTGCTTTATTCCTACCCTGCCCCCCTCCCTAACCACACTTATCTTACTGCCTGCCCCCAACTCAGTCCTATTTTAGCTCCTACTTTAGTTCATTCTGCTAATCATCTCTCTCTTTTCTTACCAATTATCTAATGACATCTATGCCATTTTAATGTTCACTAGCCAGCTCTCTACCCTCTGCCTCTTTTATACTTTCTTGTTCTACAGTCGGTTCGCAACTCATCCCCCAACCCCCATGTGTTACACCACTATTTTGCTTTTCTTTTACTCCCTAATGGTCCATGGCCAGTTCCCTCTCTGACCCTTTTCTCACTGGTCTATGATCAGCTTTCTTTCTGCCTACTGTATCCACTGCTCTGGGATCAGTTTACACTTTAGGCCTGATTTATTACAGCTCTCCAAGATCTGTAGAAGATAGACTATCATGGCAGAACCTGGGTGATCCAGCAAACCTGGAATTAATCTGGGTAAGGATTAAAGGGATTTGCCAATTTATAGTAAATACTTTCAGGAAGTCCAGTCTAGATTTACTGGATCACCCAGGTTTTCACATGATTGTTTATCTTCTCCAGTTTAAGGAGCTTTAATAAAGATTTTCCTTCGTGTCTTTCCTCTTCATGCTATTAGGGTGAAACACTTGACCAAGTACCACATGTGCAGATAAAATATTGTCCGTAATGATTACCCATGAGTTACCTAAAGGTAAAAAAAGGAAAAACCACATAAAAAAGCAACCTGATCTTCAATTTTAAATTGCAATTCCTAGAAAAGAAAAGCAAAGGGAGGCTATCAAAAGGCTTCCTATGTTATCCATACCCAGTTAAAGCATAGCTGTGCTGCAAACAAAAGATTTATCCAGTTTACTGATTTTTACCGGCTCGGTAGTAGATTAGTAAGAGTGCTCTTCCTGCATCCAGTAGTAGGTCACCTTTAATCTCTTCTTGCTTCCTGTACCACCAATCAGTTTCAAATTTCCAAAGCAGATTGAATCTGATAATGGTGACTGTTAGAAACTTCTTTGTCATGGCATTTTCTGTATGAGGATCACTAAATCTGAGAAGTAGTAACAATCTCAAGTCTGTGTACCAGCATTAGAAGCAGGAATGTTGCAAGGCCACCATCAACAAAAGGAAGCAAGGTGGACTAATACAAATCTGACTTGAAAAACCAAACTACTGAGCACTTCATATCAGCATTGCATATGCTCAGTGTAGTATAGTTTAAAAACGATACAGTAAGTTAGGATAGTTAAGATATTTAAAAAATGAATCATTAGAGCAGTTCAGATCTCAATTAGGAGGGCACGTTGTAACACAGTATAATCCAGGCTGCTACACTTACTGATAATGTAACCCTCCTCTACCCATGTCTGTTATATTTGATTGACTATGACATGAGTTTCATTAGACTGGGTTAGGTTGAAACAGGACAAATTACTTGAATCCTTTGAAATAATAAATCCTGACATAACAAGGACATTTTGCTATTCATCTGCAATCATTTTGGTTGCAAAGCTCTAAAATTATGTAAAAGCAAAGGAGACCACAATGCAGTAACACACAGTGACATGCATACCTCTGGTAATATTTTAGTTTGTCATTTTACAGTGTGCTGCATTGTAAATTTCAACATGGTTCTGGTTTTCTGACAAATAATATATATATAGGATATAAATAATAATTGTATATTGAAGATTAACCATTTGATAAATGCCCTTCTAAATGACCATATTTATGAAAATGGATATGTTAATAGAATTTAAAGCTAAAATCTAGAGAGGCTATCCAGACCATGCAGCTCTGTGTTTACTGCTGCATCGTTCATTCTGTGTTTTTAGCTGTTTGTCTGGAGTTCAGTTTTATTATTGGTCTGGGATATGCTTCCACAGGTTACAGTCTAAAAACAGAATTGGCTTACAAGTGTGGTCTGCTATGGTATGTGCTCACCAGCATCTGCATGTACTTGGTGTGTTAAAATAAAAATTTCATTTCTCCTAATGTTTTTGGTCCATCTAACCACTATTAGTATTTTAAAAGCATGTACCATGCCAAAACAAATTGCATCAAGCATGCACTAATTGATGGAGTGAAGAAAAACCTGGTGATGTTTTACATCCTAATCTTTTACATTTAACCCCCTAACCGCTAAGCCCGTAATTTCTCACACTAAATATTTTGGCTCTTTTGGTTAAGCCTGTATTTTTTCGCCTACACTAAAATCCCCACTTACCTGGTCCCGCTGTGCAAATCCAGCGTCGGTTCCGTGTTCCAGCGTCGGGTCCATGTTCCAGCGTCGTCCTCCAGCGTCGGGTGTCCCTCTCCTTAAAAGAAAAAGCCGGCCGGCTTAGAGGAGAAAATATTCATGATATCTACTAGAACCCTATTCGGACATATTTCTGTAAGTTACAGGTCTACAATTTAAAAAAAAAAATTTCATGAAAACCTGTGACGCTTTTGGAACAGAAATCTAGAAATCAGTGTAACGCTCAGGTGGTTAAAAGCCCCATTGTGTACAAACCATTACAGTGGTTTTATATATATAAACAAATATATATATATATATATATATATATATATATATATATATATATATATAAATTCATGTGATAGAAAGCTGTACACTGTATTATGACATGGTACTTAGCTCAATTCATCCACATATCATTGCTTAACAAGACAGTCACATTTATTACTTGTCAAATTAGAATATATATTTGTTAGAAATGTTGCATGCATTCCTTTATGTTTCAACATAACCCACACAATCAGCACTGCATGCTGAGCAAAGGTGTATATTTGGTTAATAGGTTTACGGATCACTATCACTAAGTTACAATCCTACTTTGATGCAAGCATACTGTAATGATTTTGTACATCAACTCCCATCTTCTAGGTGTAAATAAATGAGCTATACTAAATAACAGGCACCAAATGTGTGATTTATGGTGATATCTCTGACATTTACAGAAAAGTATCAAGTGTAAGATTCGTAAAGTTAAATCAGCAGGAAAACCTTATTATAATGATATTTAAAACCTAACTCTTGGGAAAAAAATTACTTTTGTTATAGTCTTCATTTACACTGTAAGGGTTGAAAGCTTGTTTTCGTTAAAAAAGAATGTTTATGCAACTTTCATGCATGTTATTATCCCATTCTTGCACTCTCCTTTTTATAATGACTAGTCCCAGGTAGCCTCTTCTCTTAGGCTTTGCAACAATGTGCAAGACTATGTATAATTTACAGGATTGGTTTAGATTAGCCTGTTTCTTTTTTCTTGACCATGGGGCTCCATGTGCTTTTTCACTAGCACAACTTGAAAAAGACTTTAATTTAGATGTAAATAGAAATCTTATACTAGTTTACAATTAAAAATATCTGCTATCCACAAACATCTTATTACAAGGCAACACTCTTAGATTGTAAGCTGTTGTGGGCAGAGTCCTCTCCTCCTAATGTGTCGCGGTATCTGTCATTTGCAATTCCTAATTATTGTACCGCATTGTGTAATTTATTGGTGCTATATTATTTTTATTATTATTATTATAAATAATAATACTAATATACATCTAAAAGTGTACAGTCTCTGAAGAATCTATATAAGAATTTATTCCACATAATCTAAAATCTATAATCTAAAAATTAAAAATAAAATGTGAGCAGGCAGGATGCAGAAGAAACAGAACTTTTTTTTGCAATATTACAAAGCTACCTGTATGTTCACAATCTTCTTAAATCTACATACTATACAATCCTGTCATAGCTGCCTGCCAGGGATGAATGAATTCTAGTTTACATATGTCTGAGTTATCTCAATCTGGCCTGCCCAATCAAAATAGCTGGAGATCCCAAATTTAGAAGACAACATTATACATAATCAGATGAAATGTTTGGTAAACAGAATATCCAGTCTTGTGCAGCTGAAATAAGGAAATAGTTTTTTTCGCCTTTTTTTCTATTTTTTGCTTTTGTAGAAATTTCTAATCAAAAACTCTTACCCAAATTTGTCCTTTATTACCCTGTATACTGCCTGGCAAGACTGTCCAATTTACTACAGAGACCACTAGGTGTTTCTATAGGGGCGCCACAGGAATATTGTACTCAGACACAATATTTATGAAGTTCCCGACTACACCAGAGTCTAAAACGGCTTGAGATCAGAAATGGTTATTATTACACGAGATCCGTACAGGAAATATATTCTTTGAAGGTGTAGAAGAAATATGTTTGCCTAAGTAACCCGTTCCCAATTTTCCTACACACTGGCATTTGGGGCTTTCTGTGGTAAATTAAACTTGTAGTGGCCCTTTCTGATGCAGTAGTTCAGGGGCTTTGCAAAGAGGGGATTTCAAATTGTGTGTTCCTAATAGTGCTTCAAATTTGGTTAACAAAAATCCCCCTCCCCCCAACTAGTAATTATGATGACAATATCATGTTCCAGGGCTTTGCAATCAACTTGCAAAGTCAGCATTGTAAATTTGCAAAATGGCAAACAGGACAAGTGCATCTCTAGTACAGTACTAGAATATTTCTTTCAGTCTTGTAACTTGATCTTCAACTTAAGTAATACAGTTCTTCTCTGAACTAGTATTCTCACTAACAAGTTTCCCTAATGTTTCTTTTCATTTTCATGCATTGTCGGGCTTTCCTACATGATCATATCTGGCATTTTGTACTTATAAACCTTTTTCGGTTCTAAGAGGATACATAGATCTTTCTCAAATGGATGATAAATGGACACAAGGATATTTTCTATTATTACCTGTAATCCTTTTTTTCAAATGTACTCGCATTGGCACACAGAGCTTTTTAAAATTCAATTAAAATTTCATAAATTTCATACATTTTTAAAAATTCATATAATATGCAACACTACCAATGGAACACCATACATATAAGACCTGTAATATAAAGGAAAAATGCCAACTATACTTTGGCACTTTGGTACTTTGGTTGAATTCAACAACTAAAACATAGATGAAATTACATATGTCAGAGCTGTTTTCCTACATAGGATTTGTGAACAATACAGCACCCCTGTATGTGGTGCCAAGCCGGGGATAAATGCTTAATGTTTTTTTAACTTAATAACTTATTTTAAATAGTTATTATAAGTATTTTGGTATTTTTGTAAGATTAACTAAACCACAAAAATATTAAATATCAAGGGACAACTCTCACTTGGAAGTAGTGGGTATATCTATATTACAAAAAATTCATAAAACGCATTTACTGGGTTTGCAAAGCACTATATTATATGGCTTGCAATCAATTTGACTGAAACCTGTTTTATTAAAATAAACAATTTAAATGCTTCCTTGCAAGACCAATAAAATTTGTCTCTCTGACAGTCTTTTCCTATTGATTATGTGTCTGCACTAGAACATGTGACCTTTATGGTGTGCTGCTTCTACACTCAGGATAAAAATCTAAATTCAACATCTTCACCCAATCAATGATCTGTATGTAATGGTTGCAACATTTTAATTGGTCAACTTGATTATGTTTGCAAGAGTAAAAAAGTGCTGTCACAGTCATATAGATAAAGTACACCAAGGTCTTGTGTTGTCAGCAGTTTTCTCAAGTAATGCACATCATTCTTGACAACAAATGCTATTTTAATTGACTATTGGCTGAAGTATGGTCTTGTTAAACATACATTTTTGTGGATATAGGCTTTTACTAGGAAACTATTTGTCAAAACATGAGAAAACAACAAAGCTGATTGTATTTTTTTATTTTTATCAGCAAATTGTTTTGTCTCAGTATGTGGAACTATTCAGAATAGACAGTCCAAATGTAATTGTAATAGATTTTTTTAAATGTATTTAGTTTTTTTAAATGTATTTATTACAGCCTATGTTGTAGTCTATGTTTACCTAACAATAATCTTAGCATGAATATCCTACAGTATGTGATTGTAACAACTTTTATTTTAAATGTCCAGAACTCCAGAATTTGTTCCTTAGGAAGCTTTACAAACTGCAATGGAATAGGAATTGGATTTCCTACAGTATTAAACAGACAGATAAGGTAGTTACAGATCTGTGGGCCCCAGTGCAAACTTCTAAAAAGGGCCTCCCTTTGGGCCTCCCAAATTTTGGACATGCATTTGTCATTGTTGCCTCTAACTATCCACTAGCTGCAGAAGAGGGGACAAGCACATACAGGGGACTGTTAGAAAATTAGACAAGGACAGCCAGGTGGACACTGACCTATGGGAAAAGAGATGGGGGCCAATAGGTGGACACAAAAGAAAGGTAAATGGTACGGCAGTGGGAGCGAGGTGGAACCAAATGATGCACAGAAACAAATATTTTCCCCATCAGTAGACAGTGTTCACCTTAGAGCAAGGGCCCAGTGGCAGTTGCAATCTCTGCGACCCCTGTTCATACACCAATGCATACAAAAAAACAACTATTTTGTTAATAAAATGGGGAAAGAATGGAACCTCTTCCAGGTTCATATTAGGTTTAATAGAGATTTCCTTACTCCCTTTCCCCAACAATTGATTATTCTGGTCATTCCAATAAAGTGTTAATATTTTGAATATTAGGTCGTTGCAGTGCAAGTCTAAAGTGTGTATTTAGCCCAAACTTACTTTTGTAGAGTAGAGAAAGTTTAAGTAGAGAAAGGAACCCCTGTCACATTTTTTACTTCTATCCATGACTCTTTCAATGAGTTATTCCCTATATTTCTTCTTTAGTAACAATAGTTTTACTAGCTAGGACGTGGGTATAAACAAAGAAGGTGAGCTGCTATTGCTAACTTTTCCATGCGAAAAAAAAAACAAAAAACTTAGTTGCTTGTTATGTAGATCCAGTGGCTTTAAAATACATCGAAAGCCAATCTTGGTTAAACGATTTCCCTTTCACCCTGTACCTGTGGACACAAAAGTATCTCCCCAAAGTTAGGAGACCCCTTTTGCACTTTCAAAATAACAAAAGTTCCCATTGTACCTGTCCTAGCCACTCGTTTTTGCAGAACTATGTAGAAAGTAATTTTCTTTCATTATTGAATACCTAAAGTGAACCTTCACACGTTTTCTTGTGAACATTTACACATTTTTTAATCAGCCTCATGGCTCTTAGTGACAGATGTATCTAAAACAGGTATGCTGACAGGCAAATTAGTTGTGCCATATACATAATTTCCCCCACAATCTAGACATGAAGACTGCATTAGTTATTCAGCTATCAAAAGTGTATTGGATTTCTAAATACATGTGCTTTGGTAAAATAGAGGCAGAATAAAAAAAAATACCTGTTCTCGCATTTCTTCAAAGGTTTGCTTTTAAGGCTGGAATTTTCTCTCCTTCCTTACACTCCCTTTGGAAGCATTAGGAGGTTATTTCTACTTATTCTTTCACCTTTTTTAACTGTGCCAATGTGAATTTGTATTTTGGCATACAAAATGGACATAGAATACTGGCTTCTGGGCTTCTAGCCAATGCTGTATCCTTCCAAAAGTATTAAGGTGACAGCATGGTATGATACATAATCACTAAATATTTGCACCTACTTGATATAAATTGATATCAAATCCACCATAAGATGGTGCCATGCATATTTAAGGAAACTGTGGATTTCATATGCATGAGTGCTACAAAATAACCTCTTCTCTGGATACACAAGACAAGCACTTCCTAATTGTATTCGTTCAAATATAGCATCTATGAATAAAAAATGATTGGAACTACAACCAAATGTTTGCTATTGTTATTTGACAGAAATTGCCTATGCCATCATTCAGGCTCACCTTTTATATATTTGGTCAATTAATAATTGAATTAATTTGCATTGTATCATGTATTTCATATAAATAATGGGTAGACACATTTAGCTCTCTCTGCAGTTAGCAGTCGTGCTGAGCAGTTAAACATTATAGGGATTCATTTTTTTACGGTTTCAACAAACCATTCTGTAGATGATTTACATCTTTTGTAGATGATTGTACCTTTACTGGGACAAAAAGAACTGTTTCAGTATTTTAAGATCTGCTTTATCTGTGCATAGATTAGAAGACAAATGAAACCATATTTAAGAATAACTTATCCACTACTTCCAATAGACAATATCTAGGGTAAAGTTGTATATTAATAAATGTTCCGTTACTAATGTACGAAGCCTTACCTTTTACAACTCCATAAGGATATATAAAGAAAGCCTTAACAGATTTTATTTTATAATCGGCATACATTTTTATATGAAATAAAAAGGATCATTTTCTTAAACTAAGTACATGGCTATTCATCAGAAAGCAGAAATATATCTTTGCCATTTAATTTGGTACATGGGTGGATCATAAAATAAAAAACTATGTATGCATTATAAATTGCGGAGATAAATACCACTATGCATAGTTCTGAAAGAAAACTCTAGTTCAGAGAGTTCCAGACTCACTATGGCAACAAAATTTAGGAAAGCAAAGTAGAAAAAAAACACAAAATACATTAAATTAGGCGGCTATAACTATTTTATTTGGCTGCTTGGAATATGATAAAATTTAAAAACTACCATTGATTGGATTTTTTAAAAGTGAGAATAAAACATCCATTCCATGTTTTTGCCAAAGATGTGATCTTTTTTCAATTAACATAAATAGGGTATGTGGGGGAAAAGTAATCCTCTGTAACTATATGTAGACACACATATACAGAAACTGTAGCTTTTGGTTTGAAAATATGGGTAGAAAACCATGGAATACAATACATGGAATGTGCTGTATTATTTAGAGCATGCAGTAATATGCCAACTTGAAATACCACCCCAATGAGAATCAGAGGGGAAGCATGTTTCAAAGTACTGCCCAGTGATCATTTATTAAATTAAGTAAGATCAAAAGCTAGTTCTGCACATGAAAAGAAAATATGCTTTTAGAAAACCAAACAAAAGAGTAATGTTTTGATATAAACAATTAATTTTCAATTACCTACTAATCATTTAGTAGGTAGTTAGTATAATTATTATTTATACTACTACTATGCTACTTATTGTAGCACACCTGTTTATAGTGAATGGGACATACCAAATAATTGTCTTATTACTGGCCCTTCTAAGTCAGCTGTCCAGCGTTTACAGGCCAGGCAGTACAAGATGGTTAAAGAGAATTTGGCCTGGTGAAATTCAATACAACAAAGTGAACCTTGCACACACAGAGTTCACCCCAAACCCATGGTTGACATAAATCCTAACTGCATTCCTAATAAGTAAGACCGAAAAAGACCATTGTTTAAAGCAGAACTAAACCCCAAAAAAACTCACTTACCTATAATGCTGCTGATCCATTGGGAGGTTTCTTCATTTGGGTTCCACGTTGTTCCAGTATCAGTCTTGCACCGCGGGCCGACATCTTTCTCTCCCTTCTTCCTTCCTTCTTCTTCCTATGTCACCCGATCTCGCACTGCACTGTTTTTAAACCTGGACCAGATCCATTCCAGGTTTGCTGGATCACCCAGCTTTACTGATAAAAGTGTATCTTTTCCAGCCTTGGAGAGCTTTAATGAATCAGGCTCATTATGTCAGCAATCCTGTATTCATCGTTGGGTATTTCCTGCTGCAAAAGATTTCAAGAGGTAGTGGACCAACATGTAATGTTAGTGGCCTAAATATTTCAGAAGAGGTAAAGATAAAAAAGCGCAGTATGCATAGGGGGAGAAGGTGCCTCAAAGAGGAGAGAGGGGCCTCTGGGGTCCAAGATATTGGATTCACCCTGTTCTTATCATATTACAGCTGATCTAGAAGTAGGGTACCATCTGGACCAGAAGTAAATCCTAGCTAAGTAGTCATAGAAAATCAGGTTCAAGAAAAGCTTTATCACATTTTTTTTTGGTTAATGAAAACAATTTGCAGGCATCTTAGGTGATTGGGACTTAGTTCAAATTTTTTTCTTACTATGTAAAAGATGCAAAATCCTCTGCAACGCTGAGGTTATGTTGTTTCTTATCAGTTCAGATACCTAAATAAACTCTGGTTATAAGGTAATTGTGGTAAATAAAATGCATTTTTAATGAAATGTGTTTATAAAAGTGTAAGTACTTGAAGCACCGTGTTACCTGTTAAGGCTGTTGACACATTTAAAAGTATTAATTTAGAATTTGGTTACATCAATACCAAAGGAAATGGTTGAAAAAAATTTCCTTTTGGGTTTATTAAAATCTTGTAGTTAAATCTTGAAGTCATACTCATGAAACCAGATAAGGTGAATAGCACTCCTTACCCATTTCTAGAAAGCATTGAACATACAGAAATTAAAAGAAATGTAGGGAAAATCCTTTTTTAAAAACCTGCTGTTTTTTAAAACAAATTGTAAATTATCCACATCAATTATGTTGGCCGGCGATGTAAATCCTCCATCAATCACAACAAACAGGAAATGATTTTGGAAACATACTCTGCATGCTCCTAAATAGCAGATCCCTGACCAGTGCTCAATAAAGATCACAAGGAATCCCTCTATTTACTGTTATGGAAACTGTCAATGACTAATTGGTTAATTCTGCCATTGATAGGCTCCATATGGCATTCTGCAGAAGTAAAAAAAAGAATTGCTTGACATTACTACGTAACATCGGCCAGGAATCTCTCATATAGTGTCAGGAGCTTGTCCTGTTTACAATGTTGTCCTTGCTGTATCTAATATAGTAATTATTCATATTTTACAAATAATATACATATATTTCTTTGTTTTTAACCTTTTCTGGGAATAGGTAAAGGGTACCATCTTGGAGACTTATTAAAGGGGGCTTCCTGATTCTAGGATAATCCTCCCCAAAAATGATCCCCCCAAAACCATTTGTATTTCCGTTTTTACTTTGTTGCCCCATATGCCTCAAGTATCCACATACTATACAATTAGTTTTTTTTATTCTGAGTCAGTTTGTGAATATTTGAAAATGTATGTCAATGGGTACTATCTCTTTAAAAAAGGAATTGTAGCAACTGACTCTAGACAAAGACTACTTTAGATCCAAGCATTGGGATGGTAATGAACAAACTTCCAAGGCAAACACCCCCAACCCCCCACTGCCACCTAGTTTAAAATGCATTTTCTCAAACCTTTAACTTTACAGAAAAAATAAATACTTTTGAAAAAAAGTTTTAACTTGTTAGGTTCCTCCAATATCTATGTTTAGTGGCTATGCAGTTACTTGAAAAAATTGGCAGCCATAGATTTCAATGCACACACATCAATTTATTGCTAATATGAAATTTCTGATAAAATCCAATGAAAATGCCTAGAAATCGAACGGAGAAAGAAAGCAGAGTAAAACTTTTGAATTTCTCAGCTCATCTCTATTCACTTAAAACTGATCATTTTTTAAAATAGAATATAAAACAAGCTTTCCAGACATGTTAGGTTTCTTTGTCAGGCACGCATGTCTTACAGTGTTTGAAAAGGTTGCATTTTCAGTCCTCAGAGTCAATAAATTGTATCACTTTAACTCTAAGGGGTCTACCTATAAACCAGTGAATCTGACATTCACCAAACAGTCTTTAATGGAGAATCGATCACTGTGATTGAAAACATTGATCTGGAAAGTTTTCTACCAGGGAATGTCAGATTCACTGCTTTATAAATTGAACCGAAATGTTCTGCTTCAATAATTGTTTACATGCAGCAATACTGTGATCTAACTTCCAGCCCACCGCATGCTTTCCAAGAACCTTAACTATTTTTACTTTACATAAAATGCTACTTTGATTTTTGGAAACTGTTACTTAGAAGTAAGTACTGTTGAGTGAATTTCTTTAAGTCGATGTCCATGTTTCACAATATAGTCCCATGAGGTTTGTTTCTAAAAACACCCACCTAGTGTAATGTGCACAAGCTTTACTCCACCACAAGTATAGTCATACAAGAGTGTCATTCATAAATTGTGTGTGTTTTTTATATTTGTCTTTAAAACAACCCTTTTCCGTCACTGTCCTGCATTTGTGTTCAAAGCTGGTAGCCAAAAGAAAGTACTTGCCACTTCCAAATATGAAAACATGTGAGAGCTTTGAGCAAATTAGCACTTTCACATGGGGAGCCCATAGCCATATGTAGGGTACACTTCCCTTACATTATTAAAAAATTAGGCATATTTTTATTTCTCTTTAAAAAATAATCTAGGTTAGATGTAAGGCAGTTTGCTATCCACTGGTTTATGGTCTTCCTAGACATATAAAAAATACTACAGGATCTTCAATAGAGGCAAGTGCTTCTATGATGGACTAGGTGTTAATGTATGTGAATACTGTGTAATATACTTGTCATTTACAGAAGATTTAAGCAGAGGTGAAGTGTTGTTCACACAATATCAATAGTAGCAGTGCATATATTTACTGTGAATTAATTGTCACATTTATTTAGTAAACTCCATTAGCATTATTCAGCAGAACAAATCTGAATCATTGGAAATATAAATGAATCATAACATATAAATATATAATAATATAGTATATTACTTTTTTCTGCAAAAAATTAAATTTGTATAGTTTTTTTTCAGACTATTAGATTTAATAGTTGCCTAAGCTTGCCCATATTTTCTGTAAAATACAAGCCAAAAAGCACAGTGAACCTTGATATTTAAAATTGGTAATTGGCATGAAAGTGACTTCAGTAATGATGTAGATGATCCAGTTGAAGATAATCAGACCCTGAGTCTTTTTTATATGTTTTGTTAATATTAAATAGTAAAAACTGTAATCTAGACTTTAAAATAAGTAATTGGCTCTTTGTGCAGAAAAGCTGACATTTGAAAAGATTCTGAAAATAGATTTTTTTTTCCATTATTTTTTTCATTACTTCTGCTCTGGTTCAAGGATGTTGGTTATATGCCAGAGGGAGTTTCAAGTCTTTCCCATGTACTCATTTAGTTTAATGTTGAAGTTGCACCCACCGGGCAAAGTGTCATTATCTATGTGTCTCAGTAATGCTGTTTGCAACAGAAATGTTGCAAAATAGAGTGATGGAAGCTGCAAAGACTTACATGTCCAAACACTGTTTATATTCAATATCTATGTTTTTAACAGATTATATAGTTAAAATTAGCTGGTAACAAATTGTATTCTCTTTATTTTTAATATATTATTTTTATAAAAAAAAATTTAAAATACATTTTTCATAATTATTATCTATGTAATATTATGTCATTCATATTATATTGATATTTTCATAGTTAAGATAACAGTGTGTGTTTTTGGGAGCCTCTCTACCACAATTTGGCTGTTTTCAGTGTCAGCATTCCACTTCTGTAATATTTTGTAGAACTGCTGGACTTTGGCTTCAAGATAAGATAAAATATGTTATTTTAAGTATTACTTTAGCATCAGAGAGTAGATTAGTTTAGAGATCAGAAATATACTGTTGGTGCATTTTTATTATAGGACATTGTTTTTTTTTGGCTGGATGACCAGGTTAAAACAAGGAAAGTCTCAGAAAAAGAATTCAAATGCATCCACCACTTTAATAATATTATTATTATTATTTATTAATAATAATAATCAGGATTTGTATAGCACCAACATATTACGCAGCGCTGTACATGAAATAGGGGTAGCAAATGACAGACAGTTACAGACAGTGACACAGGAAGAACTGGTATAGTACATTTTTGTAGATTCAGACATGCTTTTGAGTTTTTAGGGGTATTTAAGATTTAAACACAACTCTCAATAACACCTTTTTAATTTTTTTTTTTATTTAGTGTTACAGTTATATACATAGTACATAGTACATAGTTAAGCTGAAAAAAGACACATGTCCAGTGAATTCAACCAAAAGAGAAAAAAGATAAATCAAAACTATGCATATAAAGAATCTTGTATCTCAGTTAACCTAGAGGAAGGCAAAAAAAATAAAGTATAATCCAAGTTACTGCAGGAACAAGAAGTCCTTCCTAATTTGTATTCTCCAAAGATCAAGAACCTACAGTATTATAAATAACTTATTATATTTTGTGCAATTAGAAACACATGCAGTGTTTTTTTATTAAAGCAATCTAGAGAGTTGAAAAAAATTAGCTCCTGTGGGAGGTTTATTTCACAGCTCTTCATCTAAAGAGGTGTAAGGAAAAAGCATGCAAATTGGCTTGGGTGCGTGCTTATGCTCACAGAAAAGATGCGAGCAGTCGTATTTATGTCCCCTGTGAACATGACTTTTCCTACATTTCTTTCAGCAGTGCCTAAGATGTTTTTTTGTTGTTTTAGTTATTTTTTTACATTTTTTTTGTGTTTTTTAACATGAGCCTTTAGGCCTTGCTTACTCTTGCAATGAAAAAACGTGTGATTCACCAGGCCCAGGTGCATGGCAAACTGTACCACTGGTAATCTGTTTGCACATAGTTGCTGTTGAGGCTACAGCTCTTCCTCCAGAGGAGGCAAAGCAATTGTGTGTCCAAAAGTAAATTGTGGCTAGCTGCACCGCAACCAAATGCAAATGTGTACCTAACATGGTTCCCAAATGAGGTTGCAGCAGAGCACTGCGGTCAAACTTAGGTCTGAAATGACCCTTACTTTTCATGATATTATATTGTAATCACTTTATTTAACTCTTTGGTTATACAAAAGTTTACTAGTTAGTATTTACCTGTTTCTGGCACAGAGAGTCCTCCACTGAGGATTATTATCAAAGTGATAAAAATCAACATAGCCTTTAAAATTTTTTAAGTGTAGAAAAGCTTGTTTTTCAAATACCACCAAACCGACCTTGTTTCTACATTTTGCATACATGATTTTATCTCTGCTTTTTAAATGTACTTTAAAGCATTCCACTACAACAGATATTTAACCTCTATGCACCAAAATAAGTAATGACAAAAATAACATGGACTAAAACAATACAAGACAAAAGTATTGCATCCTCTTTTATGTGTGTGCTAATTAAGCAAGTATGTTGATTTGCAGTGACTAGATCACATCTGTAAATAGGGCACATCTGAAGATTTGCTTTCAAGTGTCTTCCTAATGTCCTCTATTTCATTTTGTTGCATAGTGACACATTTTCCACACATGTCCTTCTCGATTATCT
This sequence comes from Pyxicephalus adspersus, assembly GCF_032062135.1. Classification (NCBI taxonomy): domain Eukaryota; kingdom Metazoa; phylum Chordata; class Amphibia; order Anura; family Pyxicephalidae; genus Pyxicephalus; species Pyxicephalus adspersus. The sequence goes on along the minus strand of NC_092862.1, from coordinate 46,702,125 downwards.
TCACACTGCTTGTACGATATGATTTTCTGCTTCTGCTATGCTTTTAATAAGATTATCAATAGCTTTCAGATTAGGTTCTAACCTTCATTTAAAACTCACTTGTATATTCTGCAAGTAGGTGTGATAAAATCTGCATTTTTAAAGCACATGGAGTAATAAAAAATATGGCATCCGCATTATTATAAACTGTTGTAATGTTTTCCTTAGATGGATTAAAGGACCATAACAGCTGTTTCTGATAGCAACCAAAACGAGATATCCTTAATAATCTAACCTGATTTGGGTCAATAAATGAGAATTCAATTATCTACAATTGGTATCACCTCCTTTTTTTCTCTATGCAAATGTATGCTCCAATAAGTCCAAAAAGGCTTGCTAAAGCCTCTTTAAATAAAACATGCAGTAAACCACAACAGTTGCTGCATGTGCTCAGAACCAATCCCATTTAAACCAATGGAAGTGTTTAGGAACCATTTTTTGCATGAATTTGCACAGGTTTGAGGTGGTTTGCAGTGCCATTTTCTTGATGTTACTTTTGGCTGCCCTTGAACAGCTTCTTTCATTGACCAACCACTGAGCTGTGGTTGAACACAGTTGTTTTGTGGTTTTGTTGTGGTTGTTGCTAGATGATTGCAAATGATCCGTAATCAATGCAGTGAAATGCACAGAAAAAGCACAACAAAGCATTTTTAAAACCCTACAGGTGACTCTAAAAACTGCTCCCTGGTACCTATTGGGAGCTCCCATGATGTAAGCTGTTTATATATCCATTGAAGCTGAACTTCAGGAAAGGAGAAAAGTACTTGGATAAGCTTGTGAGAGTGAACTACCAAAATAATTCAAAAACTATTAGGTTCCCAAAACCACCTGGCAGAGAAGACCTGCTCCCTCCCCAGCCTGTGACTAAACAGTGAGAGGAGAAGCAGAAAACTGATGAGCTCATCTGTCACTATACTTTTTTCTATCCACATGCTCCCAGCATTGGAGCACAAATAGTTAAGACACATATGCTGCTTACCCTCCTTATCTAATCTGATTTATACTTTATAGTAAGCATTAACAGATATAGCAAAAAATGCGCCCCTTTGCAGAACCTAATTGGGGCTACCCTGCTTAACTGACTTGGGGCCCCTGTTAGCTGAGGAGGGCCCGAGGCCCTCATGAAGCTGCACACTTTGCACCTTCCTGTGTGCGTGCTCTAACAGTGACTATAAAAGTTTGATAACACATCAAATCCAGGTGGCTACACCGTTTCTAAATATATAATAATGAATACAAAGCTTCAATAACAGCCTTTGAGTTTAGCTTTGAAGTCAATCAGTATACAATCTCTGCATAGTAAAGATATGCATATACTTAACAGCAGATAGTTACTGCATTGCCATGATAACCTTATGAGCAGCCTGTGCAGCTAAAGTGTTAATTTTCTATTTATTTTACATTCGTAAAACGATCCTTTGTATAAATTGCTTGTAAACTGATCCTTGCTGACATTGATTTGTTGTTTCATTTTATTGGTACTGCCAAAGGAGCTTTAGAGAAGTAATAGTATATATATTCTCATGTTACCATTTCATATGCACAACTTTAAATGTCCTCTAATTTATTGAGATACCAAGAGGCTTTATTCATAAGTAACTGCTGCTTGTTTATAGGACCAGAAATTGGTTCTGCAAATAATTGTTATTGCTAATCAATATTTATGAGGTTTTTAAAAGCATAATAGGAGGATTTATTCACGGACGGGCCTTGTGCCTAACAGAAAATGGAAACTAATAATTCATCTCCCTTTCCAGAGCGCGCACAGCTCACTTGTGATGGCAGAAAAATTTAGGAACCCGGTTGCCATAGCGCCAAATTACTGTGCTCATTTAGGCACGCTGTAATGCTGGAGATTACTAATTTTACAAGTGACTAACACAGCACAGGGATAATGCTGGATAATTGTACATTTGCTTCTAAAAACTGTCACACTTACTAAATTTAGTCAAAAGTACATTACTTGTTATTATTGTTCTTTGCTTCCCTAATGGATTGAAATGTATTTATTGATTTGTTATGTGAATGTTGCATCTTGAGTGAATAAGGTAGCAAAATGTATTCTAATTAAGTGGAAACAATTAGAATAAATGTCACTTTAACAACCCTTGAGTTTCTTCCTGAATTATCGGCTTGGAGCTAGCACACCCAGCTCTGCTCTTCATACTAGAAACCATAAACTGTTCATTGATAAAAAAAAGAAATAGTATAAAATATCCCACAGAACAACTAACTAAAGGCTGTTTCCCACTAATGCATTGTAAAACCACATGCATTTATATGCGTAAACATGTGTTAGCGTAATATACATCAAGGCATAGCACAGGCATTAGTGCACAAGTTTGCCATTCATTAATAATGGCACCCCAAATGTACCTTACCAAGCCAATACAGCTCATTTATTGGCTCAATTTTGTGATGTGCTTTTAAAATGCAGCATGGTCTACAATTGCATGCTATGTGGTGCATTGGGCAGCCTATCTAAATTAATGAGCTGATAAACAAAGTTCATACCAATGCATGTGCGTTTAGAAAAATGCATCACAAACCCATACTGAAAGTGAGGTAAATGTCTTACTTGCTTAGGTGCTTGACTGATGTAATTTAATACATTTAAAAGTAAGGCATAGACATCTCAATAGGTTAGAATGGAAATTGTTTAGTTTTAAAGTAGGTTAAACCCCAGTCACTTTTACCTATACTATATATTCTCAAATATAAACCTAGTATTTTTGCCTGAGAGTACAGGTAACTCATTTTGAATCAAAAATAAATGAGGTTCATGAAATGCATCTATCACTGAATTCAAAATAGTAATCAATAAAAATGCCAATAAAATAATTTGAATAAATACATCCATAGTGTGTTGTTTTAAAACATTTATTTAAATTAAGAAAAACTCTTTAGGTTAAAATATTTTGTACTTTTGACTTGGTTATGATGAGTCACTAACTCTTTAAATAACTTTTGTGCAATATTGTTGGCCACCTGTGGATGGCGCTGTGCATCATGTAACGATCATGTCTCATATCTCTGGGAGAGTTTGTTACAAGCTTTACATGAGAATGCAATGCCATCTACTGGTGTTATCTATGTATAAACCATGATTTTTAGGGTTAAAAAAATCTTGGAAACAAAAAAAACTTGTTTAGATGCCTCCTGTTCCTGTGACAATGCTTTATGTGCTCCTACATTCTCATCTTGTCACACGCTCCCAATGGAAATTACAAGTTGCTGTTTCAACACACTATACAGTCAGGGTCAGTAATTCTTACCATGAGGGAGCCTGTCCTAAGAAAATGCTGCCTTTTCTGCATTGCTACTATGCTGCCTTTGCTGAACTACAAGCCATGGCCTAGGGTGGCATGACCGCTAGGGTGAGACATTACAACATTCCTACGTGGAACTGGACAACTGACAGATGCTGGCTGGCAAGATCTACTGTAACAGGAAGCACAAAGTGAAATTGAATATACTAAGGTCACACACACAGTTCCAGAGGTTTGTTTAAGGTGACATCTGTATTGAAAGCATCATTCCTTTCTTTCCATTCCATTCTTCTCTTCCCTCCCTCCTCTTCTTTGTTTGTTTTGTCCTCTCTCGCCCCACTCACTTTCTTCCTCTTTTTCTTTCTTTCCCCTTCACCCTCTCTCCCCATTCCTTTTTTCCCTATCTCTCTCTCCTCTTTTCTCCCATCTCCCTTCTATTTTCTTCACCCTCTCCCTCTCTCTCCCCTGTCCCTTCTCTCTCCCTCTTGTTGTCACGTTGCCAAAGGGCAGGATGGTGGACCCCCCGTGTCACCAGCCCAGTTGGCAGAGACTTGCACGGGGTGCAGAGTCTAAGCAACAGCCCAGTCTTCTCCAGGAGTTTCTGAGGATGTTACGCTGCAGGCTATTGCCCGGTGGCTGCCCCCATGTACGCAAAGGCTGGTGACTGCTGACAAATAGGATTAAAGCTTGGCACAGGAAAGAGAGGCAGGAGCATGGTAAGACAAGCCAGAGGTCAGGGTAGGCAGCAAACAGGAGTAGACGAGAAAAGCCAAAGGTCAGGGCAGGAGGCTATCAGGAGTAGTCATGTGTCAACCTGAGGTTCATACACAGGAGAATCAGCAGCAGGAAACGCAGTCAGGAACACCCAGAACCTGTGAAGAGAGCCCAGAAAAACTCCTTGTTCAGGCAACTTCCTGTTGCCAGACACTTCCTTTTATAGGGGAGGTCATGTGGCAAATGAGAATCACATGACCAGCAGGTGAGACAACCCACCACCAGAGGGAATGCTGGAGCAGAGGAAGCTCAGGTGGTGTTCACACTTCTGGCAGCAGATGGAGTGCTTCTGTGGAATTTTCTGGTTCTCTGGGTAAGGGGGCAGCTCTCGGGATCACATGACTCAGACCAGGAAGTGACCAGTGGACAGGATTGAACAGACTGCTGCTGCAGGTGGTGGCTGCAGAGGAATGTGAGGTGGGTGACACAGGCACAGATTCCCAGGTCCTGTGGGAATCTGTGACACTTTCTTTCATACATATTCAACTTTCCATGTTCTCTCTTTCCTCTCTCTATCTCTTTCTCCCCTCTATCCTATCACCTCTTCCTTTCTCTCCTATTCTTTCTCTGTTCCTCCTTTCCTCCCTCACTGGTATTGGCTGTTATTGGTTGGGGAGAGCGGCACAAGCTTGCTGGCCTTGGGGAGCAAAAAAGTATAAATCTTGCCCAGTGTAGACTGAAGGTGGCTGCAAAGAGGCAGGAGATCAGAAGCCAAGATATAAAAAGGTTTTTTTTTACAACAAATAAAAACAAATGCAAATGTTTCGTAACATTTTTCTTTTTATAATTTCTTCTTTGTTGTGTTCTTTTCTCAGGCTTAGTTTCACAATTTTTAGGAAACATCAGTCTATATGTCACAGATGGGTGTATGAACTCCCTATAGCATGCTTTCACATCATGTGAGTGATAATCCCACTTTTTTTCTGAGCTTCATCAACCATTTTGCACCTCAGCACTATGTCAGTAGGAATCTCTATGTACTATAGTAAAAGAGATGAAGCTTGACATATGCGGCTTTGCTGTCATTTCTTGTACAGACCATAAAACAGGTCAAGTTTCCAGTGCTAATTTTCTGTAGACACAATATCTTGTATGAATAGACACAAAATCTAACAAGAGTAGCTCCAAAATGTTTAAAAGCTGAAATTCAGGCACATATGAAAAAAACAATTAATGCTGTATTGTATTTATCACCAAAATCATGAAATGTGTGTTTTACCTCTAATTAGTGTAAGGTCCTAAGATTATATGTTATATCCGTTTTCTCTAAAGCCATGTGCAGCAGCATTCAGACCAGGAAGGTCTATCAACAATGAAGGGAGTCTTTTCAAAGAAGTGTTCTTTCTGAAGCTGTTTTGGTCTGTGCAGGCTGAGGATCTGATTTTGATGTCTGCAGGGTGTATCTGTTCTACAACACTTCTAATGCCCCCTGAACCTCTTCCTCAACCAACTGCCATTTGCTTTCAAATAAAGATAGTGTGCCTTATTGGCATCTGGTGGGATTCTGGGCTTGAGAGGGAGAGTGTGTAGAGAGAGTTGACTTTCCAGAACCCATTGAGTAGAGATTGCTGATAATAGAGCAGTTCACAAAAAAGTTGGAGAGGAAAGCAATGCTGGAGAGCCTAAAGAAGAAAGCTGCAGGGGGTCGGCGCCATCTTGGATGGCCAGGGGGTCACACAGACAGAAGAAATTAGTCAGTTTCTGTGGCTCAATTTTGCCCTTTCTCCTCTTATGTGAAAATCGGAGCTTGCGGCTGAAATCTTCAGTGAATGTCGCTATCGACCTTGTGGTGCTGCTGAGCTCTTGGTATAAGTGGCCATCGTAAATGCTAGCCAGAACCCCCCCCCCCACTATCCAGTTTAAAGACTGGCCAAGAGCCACATAGGAAAACATACCGCCAACAACTCCTTGTTTGTGAGTATATTTATTTCATTAGGAGTAAGCAAGTACCAAGGGGCTGGTGGAATTCCCTGTGTTAAAAAGTGAGGTCGGTGTTGGTTCCCTAGTGGCAGCAGAACTGAGTATGTTCATATTTCAGTGATATGTTTAGACATTTTCTTGAAGTATGTTTTAAAATAATTTCCAAAGTCCCAAAACCTGTACACTTTTGTTGAGGATATGTAAGTGAATGTGAATACAATAGGCTAATTAAACCACAATTTTAGCTCATTGTGCCCCTTGCATATACATTCATACAAACTATAATACACGATTCCTAAAAGAAAGTATTGGCACTTAGTTTACCTAGCATTGAATCAAAAAACATTTTTTTATTCAGGTGTTTGTGAAGAAATCCCCGACTGGATACTCCCTTGTGTGGACTTAATTGTTGTACAGCATTGTTGTACAATTCCAAACCATCATTATCCTAGTGTTAAACTAATAACTTACAGAAACAGATTTCAAGTGCACTTTATGTGGAAGTGCTCTCATCCTTTTAGCAAGTTTGAACAATCTCTCTTGACCTCCTTCATTAGCAAAGTACTTTTACCCACTAAGTGTTTTCATACAATATTCTGTAAACTTTAAAGAAAGGAGTAAAGCAGTTTCTGAGATGTTGCAAGCACCAATCACCATTAAGTGTCAAATTTTCATAGATCACCCATCTCCATTCCAATAATTTGGTAAACAGCAACTGAAACCCAGGTGTAGCCACATAAGTCACTGCATGATTCTCACATTCTCCTTTGTTATGGTATTACGACAATTTAAACAGTATTGTATGTTGATTTCTGAAATCCTATAGTCTCACCTATTATACAATTTTACAAATCTATGTATTCCACTGGGTACAGAAATAAAAAGCACAACCACTGCAAGAAAGACAAAGGGTATCACTGTTGGTGTGTTAAATAAGCTTAATATTTATTTATACGTTATTTCTCTTTCTTAGGTCCTTTTTCATCCTTTTATTATATACTACCGTGTTTCCCCGAAAGTAAGACCTACCCCGAAAATAAGACCTAGCACTTTTCCCCCAACCTGCCCTAATATAAGACCTACCCCGAAAATAAGACCTAGTAGAAAAAGAAAAAAGAAAAGAAAAAAATAAAAGCAAACATAAATTAAAACAGTACTCACCTAGCGGGAGACAGCGGGCGTACACACAGTGGGCTAACACACAGCCGCACAAGCCGATGCTTTCCTTGTAGTTCCGGCTCCTGTCACAGGCGGAGTGATATTACATGC